>NW_010175256.1:0-14294 GCF_000695765.1 Mesitornis unicolor
GGGGGGCAGGCGCCCGGCTCCGGCGCTGCCTCCATTGCCAGGCTGCAGGGCGGCACCGCCAGGACTCGAACCCGCGTCCGGAGACGCCCCCCTTGCCCGACTTGCGCAGGCGCAGTGCGGCACGGCCGCTCTCCCCGTGCCGGCCTTAAAGGGGCCGCAGCCCCGCGCCGCCCAGAAGAGCGGAGGGTGCTGCCACACGAAAACATTTTATTTAATTTTATGTCATTTTATTTAAATCCTGCGTCTGCTCGACGGTGACAGATGAAATCTACGGGTTCGTTAGCTTCGGAGGAAAGGAAATGGAAACAAAATGAGACATGCGTTGCAGCCCTTCCAGCCCCAGGGTGCCCCAGCTAAAGCCAAGTGGGACCCAGGTTTCGGTGTGCACAGCATCAGTCCCCAACAGGGTCCACCAAAGGCAAGAAAAAGAGGGTCATTTTAGACACGGCAAGAGCTAGTGTAACAAGATTTGGTGCCTGGGTTTTTTTTCAAAAACCACCTCAAAAAGCTGAGCAGCATTTGCAGCTAGTTCAGTATTTCAGTTATTCAAGAACAGAAACAAGCCAGGGAGGAATTCCAGGTGAGAGGAGGGGTCAGTACTGACAACGGTAAAATAAAACACATCTTAGATGGACAAATACTTACAGTGTGATGGTGTCAGACACCCAGCTACCCTGGTCTCTTATTTGTGCCCACATGTACTGTTTTGGGGTGACACTACCCTGTGTGCTGATCTGTCAGAGCCTAGGGGAAGTGACCACCTTGTGCCCATTGGGAGGAATGGTCCCTCTGGTGTCAAAGTAGCAGCGGCTGAATCATCCTTCAGCGCCCCAGTTTCAGCAAACACACATACTAAGGGTACAGAAAGTGTCCTACAGATGTGCCTGTCTTACCTATTTGGCCTTCCTGTTGTTCTTCCCAAGGAGCAGCCACATCCCGCTCCTCTTTGGAGGGGGCTCTGTCTTGTACCTAGCAGCAAGAGCACATGGATAAGCAAGAAACATCCTGAGTGTCCTCTTACTCTCCAGGTGGGCAGCTGCCAGGCACATCCACCTGAGCAGGAGCCAGTCCTGCTGCTGCCCTCGGGGCCAGGCTCAGCTCAGAACAGAGGATCCACCTGTCTGGGGTCACCTTCTGAGCTCTGCATCAATTGACTGGCAAAAGCTGGGGGAAAAGCACTCACAGAAACAGGCCAGCCAACACCACCAGGTGCTCGGTGGAGGGAGCCTGCAGTTACCAACACACTGTGGTTTGAAGATGCCTTGAAACTAGCAGATTACAGACAGGGAAGTAGTTTTTATTCCTGAGAAATGCTGTTAGTTCAGGAGACCGCACACACAAAGACTGTCCCTGCAACAGCGGCACAGCAGCCCAGCCTAGGGCTGTCTCTGGTTTCAGCTCCAAGGGTACACCCTGGACCAGCAGTGCCCAGGCTGGGAATCTGGAGCCAAAACAGTGTCAAAACTTCAGACAACAAAGGTCTCCAGGCTGATGGAAGATTTATACAGCACCCTAAAGAAGTCATTGGTGCCACGGCAGTGGGGAGCTGCAGCTTTCCTCTGGCACACACATCTACAGATACTGGGACTGAAGGATTCAGTGGCTGGTTACCACCTCACGCTCTCCTCCATGCTCTAGAACCTTCCTTTTCACCGCCAGCTGCTCCAGGATGGTTTTCCGCAGCAACGGTGCATTCGCTCCTCTTACAACAGCTACCAGTTCTCCTCCCTGAAAGGTGTGAAAACCCAGACAGTTGGTAAGTGTAAAACTAACAAAAAACCCCACAAAACAGCATTATGCCATTTCTTGGTGGTAAAGGAGAAGGTATTTAAACGCAGACTCTGGCTGTATATTCTTATCCATGATGTCCTTGCTCACCAGTGGATAACAGCAGATATAGAGCAAATAAAGTTGTCCTGTCACACATGAAAGAAAAAGTACCCCTCAACAAGGACAGTTGTACCCACTGGCAAGTCATGTTTACTGCTATACAACTACTACAAAAACACTATCACTCACTGCATAGAACAGAAAGACAGGCTCGCATTTTCCTCTGTATTGTTCCAGAGCATCAATGGAGTCAACTTCAGCCTAGGAGGAATGTAAAACAAACGTGTTACTGGAAAAGCATCTGCCAGCAATGGAGAGCTGCCCTTCAGCCCAGCAAGGCGTTCAGACACAAAACCAGCACAGCTGAGGAGGGAGGACTCCAAAGCCCCTCCAGTCCAACCCCTGCCCACAGCAGGACTGCTGAAGGCTGCACTAGTTTTATGTCCAAGGATCAGAGCTCCACAGCTTCTCTGGGAACCTGTCCCAGTGTCCAACCAGTCCTGCACTGAATACCTTCTATCTATGTGGATTTTTGCTCTGGTGCAACTTGGTCCCACTACCTGTTGTTGTTCTGCAGCATACCACCAAGACATGTCTGCCTCTGCCTTCTCTATCAGTTCCCCCTGGACATCTGTCCCTTGGTCTTCTGCTCCCTCAGACTGTACATAGAGGGACACCTACGTCAGTGATTCTGTCTAACAGTACTTAAGCAGAAATCTGAAAAGTACAGAATAATTGAATCTTGAAAATTCCTAATGATAGGAGTTCTTATTGATGTAACCACGTGTCTGCGCCTGCAGGCTCATTCACACAAGCTGGAATTCCTGGACTGTTATAATTTTGGCTGAATATTGGAAAGAAAAATGAATTCAGCCTTTAGTTAGCTGTTAATTTCAGGAGACCAGTTATTTTAAACAGTGCCAAATTAGATCTTACCACAGCAAAATGGAGGAGGTCACTGCCAACTTCATTCCTCACTTTTCGGAAAAGATCCACGACTGTTTTGCATGGACCACACCAGGCTTGAAATGCATCAACAACTGCAAGCAGGAAAACCAGTGAGAACGAGGCCAAAATGGACCAGTTTAGAGACAGACCAAGAGGTTGGCTGGAGCGCCATAATAATTTGGGAGTGCACAAGGCTGCCAGTGCAATAAGAACCCCGAGAACCTCTGAGCATTGAGATCTCCTCTGGTGGCCTCTGCAGCTCCACCTCCTGGGGAAGGAGGTTTTCCTCATGGCCAACCCGTTGCTGTTGCTCTGTCTGGAGCCTGGCAGGACTCCTGTTGAGCACTAGAGGGGTTGTGGATTTAATTCTAAATAGAAACTGTCAATAGAAACTTTCAAATGCTAGATCAGAGGATGAAATGACATTATCAAATAAGCTAAAAACAATGCTACAGAGGAGTCCTTAGAAGAAGTATTGACAGAAGAAAGATTTCCTAGGGAAAACTGCTGCGCAGAGGTAGAGCATGAGGCTCACCTCATCCCTCCAACCTGCACCCCTGGGAACCAGGGCTGTTCCTGGCATTGAGGATGATCACAGGGGGCTGGAGACTCCACTGCTGTGATTGCATGATAACTGTCCCACGTCACTAGGAAGACCACGACGTCCAGCCCGTCTCACCTCTGTTAGTGTATTTCTCACTTCCACTCAGGGCAAGAGGAATGCAGGAACTGAATGAACATCAGTAGTCACTGATTCCTAACAGTCCTAGAGTCCATTCAACGTAGAATAAAAGCAATCTCATATGTTGACCAAGCCCTTACCAATGAGTCCTTTGAGACACAGCATTTCTTCCCAAAGCTCCTGGCTGTTGATGTTAATCTGTGTGAAAATTCAAGAACACAGTAAAAGCAACAGTTAAATCACCAGGTGCTGCCCGAGTGCTGCAGACACTGACAAAATACTGCCTGCTTGCACATCAGATGCACTCTTTTGCTGTGTTCCTCTCCCCTCTGACCAGCTGGGCACGGCCAAGCTGTGCTAGAACATGGCTGGAAAACCTCTGAGAAAACAACAGCCGAATTCAGATATCCTCATTCCCAAACCCTCATTCCTTCACCGTGCCCTTGCTACTGCCTGACACCAGCTGTCTCAGACAACACCCACCAAGCAAGGCAGCCAACACTGTAGAAAAACGTACCGCATTAGAAAGTAAATTTAGATTGTCTCACAAGAGCCAGGGAAAGCCAGACAGAAAGAGCAGCAGCACCCAGGCAAGAGTCTTTTAATTGCCTCCCCTTTTAGTGGCAGTGACTATTTGAGCAGCCTGGCTGCTTGAGGAACCCAGCCTCAGCTTGCACAGAGACCAAGAGCTGTTTGGGGAGACGGCCCCTGCATCTTATCAGGGCATCAGACTGACCAGAGCCCTGGCTGGACCTACCAGACTGTGTTGTGGATGGCACAAGAGGGAAGGTCTACAGAACAACCACACAACCTCGGGTTTTTCCTGGCACTCTCCTGCTTTTGTGATAGCACAAGCCTTTGTGGAGCCACACAAGAAGATCTGAGACCGGGGAAGGGCTCCAGATGTCCCTCCTGTGCCCTGCCTTACCATACAGGTGTGCGGGTACCAGAAGGGCAGCAGGATGAGGGACCCGAGCTCCCTCGCTCAGCAATGCACCAGAGAAGCAGCACAAACTGCTGCTTTGCTTTCACCGAAATGGAAGTCTGCCATAATGATGCTTTAACACAGCCCAGCAGCCAAAATGGTTCAGAGCCACTGGTTCCCCATGTGGATCACAGCACGAGAAAAGCAGACCTGGAGGAAAGCCACACAGCCACCAGCACCCACGGAGCTGACGTCAGAGCCAGCACCAGGCCCAGAAACAGCGGTGAGGTGGTGGTCAGGGCTGCCCTGCAGAAATCCCAGTGCTGCTTCAACCTCCCTCTGCACCTCACAGCACTGCCTCTGGGGGACAGATTTGACTGCCATGGTTCCTGCCCACCTTGGGGAAAGCTTTTCCACCACAAGGCCCTCACAGGAGGGCTTTACCAGCAAAATCTGAGATACCCCAGGACTGAACTTCATCCTTTGCATCTGCCACGAGTTTAAAAGATGCATTAAAAGCCTGGCTCCTACTGACCTGCTGGACCACCTCCTTTTTCTTTGCAGCCATCCTTCTGCAGCAACACGAGTCCTTTCAGCAGCAGCCCCAAGCACTGCAGATGTCCTCTTATTATGTGAATCCAGCTGCTGGCCAACCTGCACCAGAGAAAGCCTTATACTCGTTTTTCTCTGCTCCTCCACCCAGGACACATTGCCCACAGCAGCAGCCCTGCCCTGCTGGCTCAGCAGTGTCCAAAGCCAGGACACAGCTCCGCAGGGCCCGAATTGCTGCTCACTTGGAGACACAGCAGCCCCTCCTCCTCACCTATGAGGGTGGCAGAAGCCAATGGGTCTCAGCCAGGGCCTGGCTGTACCCGTATGTTGGCTGGCAGCACCCCAATGCTGCCATGGCAGCCCTGGCAGCGTCAGCCCAGCCCGCCCTGCTCCCTTCTCAGCGCCCGCTGCAGCCGGGCAGTTCAGCTCCATCTCCCCTGCAAGACCCATTCAAGCAGCAGCAGCTGTATCTGGAACACCTCTGCCTCATCTGTGCCTGTCAAACCTGCCCAACTCCCCCCAGCCCACTGCAAACATCCTATCCCCCCCACCCCATCTTCCCATCCCTCTTAAATGAGGGGCTCAGAACCTGGCACAGGATCCAGACACTGAGCAGGGGGGATGAGCTGCTGGCCCCGTTCTTGGAGGCTGGCTGGGGTTTTTATCTGCAGTGAGAGCGCAGCATCCCCCAGGGCCATGACCGTTTGGGCAGGGCTGCTGCTCACCACGGCCGGGGTCACCGAGCTCCAGACGCAGACCTTGGAGATGCTTCTTCTCACACAGGACACGATGTCTGGCGGCCTGGTCCTCCCCCTGGTCGAGGTCCCTCCTGGCTGTGGATTCAGCTTTTGGCACATCAACTCCCCTGGTGCCATCCAAGGGGATGCTCTGCAGTGCCACCAAGGGCAGGGCTGAGCCTTGGCAGGGGCTCCTCTGCCTCCAGCATCAGCTCAGACCAAACCACACCCCAGGCTGCCCCCAGCAACCGCCTCCTTCTGTAGAAATGAGGTTCCAGTGAAGTCCTGATGACATGAACCACAGCTGAGATTTCGCATGTTTACAACCACCATGTGCTCACATTTTAGGATGACCAAAGAAAGTCCTGTTAAACCCATTTCTGGTCTTCAAGAATCTATTCTCATGCATCTCAATTATTCCACTGCCTGCTGGGTCACTGCTTCAGCAGCTTCACGGAGGTGCAGCATCTACTGCAATGGCTAAAGTGTGTAAAAATACATTTTAAAACCATGAGATGTTTGCCTGAAGAATGTACTGGCACGAGATGCTTCTCAGCAGGCCACTTAGCTCCTTTAAGCAGTGCAATGCAAAGCTGTGACTGGAAAGACAGTCAAATCCAAATTCTCATTAGACTTCATGTGGGAGAAATTACTCCAAATGTGGACTGGAGGTGGTGTGGAGCAACTGATTCACCACTTGTCCGATAACCAGCATGCCCAACTCCATGCAGAAATACTCCCTTTTTGTCACCCGAGAAGGACTATCACATCCCTGGACCCTCTCATTAGAGATAAAGAGTGGATATACTGATCCAAATTGTTTAGGACTGGTTTTCAGGAAGAGAAATTGTTCAGGAACAGGAGAAATCCCAGTGATTTGTCACATAACTTCCGTTCTGCAAGCAACCCTGTAACTCAGATGGTGCTGGAACCTAAATAAAGTTGGTATAGATCTGGCCGACCAGCACTGTGAAGATGAGGGTAAGCAACTGCAGCCTGCAGACAGGCTGGCACAGAAAGCTGGGATTTCTCCAGGAAGTTCAGGAAAACCTGGGAGTTCTGGTAAAGTTCTTTTTATTTACAGTATTCCTCTTTTTGTACATACCTATTGCAACATCAAAGTTATTCACAAAGCTTAACTGAATGTAAAAATGTTCTCATCCAACAGTTTGTCCTGTCAGTACCTGTGGGAAACGTTAACTGTTCTCATGCAGCAACGAGATTGTCTGAGAATCGTTTTTAGTTTTTCTGGCAGAGTTTTAGGAAGTCGCCTCAAAACATGTACACAGATACTTACTCACCTTTTTGCTGAACACCTTTAGGCACCGAAGTTTTATAGAATGAAACTCATATTTGCCTTTAGAAGCACAAATTGGGGGAGGATGAGGAGAAAAGATATGCAAGAACTCGAGCTGCTCCTGAACATACACAGCAGGATGTAAATGTAGATGTCAGATGCACACTAAGTTTTGTGTTTACAATACCTGCCTCAGAAATTTCCTCTCTGTTGAAGCAAAAATAGATTTGATTGAATTTTATAAAGAAGACTTAATTTCTGAGGTACTGATAGTTATCAAGTTCTCACATATTTTTACTCTCCCATTTGTTCAGCCTTCAAAGCTCACAATGAAACTTTGCAGAAGGACATTAAAAAACTGCCAGTCACTTACTGCAATGCCTGGGGAAAAAGTGTCAGGTGCTCGCTTTTATTTGTGTTTCAAGAGTGGAAGAAGTTACATGAAATGTATAAATTCTCCTTTGCAACCAAGTGATAACAGTTATCTGGTACACAGCACATTCAAATTCCAGGCCAAACTGCGGTCACATTTTCTAACATAAGTAGTTACCTTGGAAAAAAGTAAGGCTATCACAATTTGACCTTCTGATTAGAAATATACTTATCAAAATTGGTTAGCAAAGTTACAGACCCCTCTTCTCGCTGCAGCCTTCCTGAAGTTCAGTATCACAGAAGATTTGGTTTAAGACATCGGCTGCAATCTTTAGTGTGCCTGTTAGTGCTATGTAGATAGAGTGTTTGGAGAGCCTGCCTGTTAAAATCAGCTGAAACCAGAAAGTGGATCGGGAAGAAAGCAGGAACCCTGCACCTCATGAAAGAGAGCTCCTTGCTGCTCTCCTTTGACTCCTGAAGCCCCTGGGGTCTCGTACTCCAGCCTCACCACACACAGTTGTCCTCACTTGTACCCACATCTTTCTCTCCACTTACAGGCACAATTTCAGGAACTTATGGACAACCTAGGCTTCTGAACGCAGTCAAATCCCATTGCTTATTATCCAGGTATCCAAATCCATGCAAGTGTGTATATCTGCACATATACACAAAATGTGTAGCCACATTGCTGAGCAAAACAAACCCAGTGAACCCCAAACCTCAATTCTTCCATCCCTTCCCCAACTTAATGCACCCATCTTTCACAGAGGTCATCTGTAAGTCACTTAACTGTATCTGGAGGTAAAGGATGCAAACCAAGAGCAATCCCTTAGTCACTGCTTGCCAGCTCCTTCTGATCTCCTCTAAGTTGGACTTGTGCAACATCTGTCCGCTCTACTGGTATCAGTGGTCAGCACACACTTATCATCAGTGGAATAAGCTAATCCTGCAGCAAAGCCAACAGCTAACACTGAATCTTGAGCTGTTCTTCCACAAATGTAAAGAAACAAGCGAATCCACCTAACCCGTTCCATGGATCGGAGCACGTCAGCAGTACCAGGCGATCTCGTATGGCAGTAAAACGCTAACTCTTGGACCTTGTCAGTACAGAATGCGCTGCTTAGAATTTGGGCTCTACAGTCTCCCTCTATTTTTCTATTTAAAAAGGAAGTATAATGTAAGTTAAGCTGAAGTTCAGAAATGCATATATTTTACTTAAAAACATTCATCTGTTCAAAATTCAAAATAAACTTTATGGGATACAACAGTTTGTATTTTTTTAAATAACATTTCATTCAAACTGTATATAATTCATTGAAGTATTCGTACAGCAAACAATGCTTAACGCTTGAAAACCTGTAGAAAAAGATTTTCACACACAAAAAAAGGAAAACCAAAATTGAGGTATTACACCCACACGCATTCACCCCAGCACACACACACACACACACACACACACACACTCTCGAGCACACCCACCCCCACACACACCCACACACGCAGGCTGCAGCAAAAGCAGAAAATTGTAGGCCCAAAAGGAAAATGACGACTGATTGTTCAATCCAAAAGTCCAGGTAGCTCAGGAAAAAAAACCCCAAAAAACCAAAACAACCCCCCAAGAGTCCTCTGAGTTAAAGAAACTACCTCAAGAAAGTTCTCAAGTGCGCTGGAGACCTGATCATTTCAACTGTTTCTGCAAAGCAGCTCCCTGCACCTGAGAAAAATGCAGCCCAAGGTGACTTGTGCAAATACAAGGAGTCAGGAACATCTCCTGCTATTCCTTAAGTAGACATGAGGGGTGTCCATAGGTTCAATTAGTCTTTGATCATGCGAGATACTGCTGGAGTGCTGTCTTCGCCCTGCAATAAAAGAACAAACTGTTAATTTTGGGCATTGGCTTTATCACCAACAGCTTGATGTACAAGACCATGCATTAAACAGTGAGAGAGGGAGGATGGATGGGTGAGGTAAAAGGAAGCCGAGTGGGCAGCTGCTTCAGAATAGAAGAATCTGGCGTTTTGCAGGGGTTGTAACAACTGAAGAATCTACCTTGCATCTAAGCATAAGATGATCTAACCAAGTGCATTCGATGCTCAGCATAAACTGAGCAACTTGTAAGTATGGTGGGGCTTAAAATGTTTACTGAAGCTCATTATCAACAAACAGAAAAACCTTAAGAGCAATAATTGTGAAGAGCAATTATTTTTCCGTAATACAGATGTACCATGAAGAGCAGGTCTTTGAGCTGAGAAATGACAGAGCTGTCACAACTCAGACCACATAGAAGCACGTCAGTCCTGTCAGGAACACCAGCTTTACCAAAAACACACGTGAGGCGAAAGGGAGAAGTGACTTTTCTTCATACTCACTTGTCACACAGATTTGGATCCGATGACTGACTCAACTTATGTAGAATATCTACTATTCCCAAGTCTCGTAGTTTATCCTGGCGTTCTTGTGAACCTACAACAACAAATCACATTGTTGGGAACACCACCAAAAATCAACGTCTGCAGAACAGAGAAAGGAGCAGTAACAGAAACTGAGCTTAACGAAGGGGAATGGAACATGGTTCAGTCAGAACAGCAATGGAAAAATTCCTTCCCAAGGGTGCTCTATTCTTTTTTATACTCCATGTGCATATGTTTAAAGAACAACAGTTCAAGGCAAAAATCTGAACATATTTCATCCTAAAGCAAGAAGCCTGACTCCAGGTGGTTTATTCTCATCTCTGATTTGGATGCAGAGAACACGTAACTGGAGGGGTGTTTCTGAGTCTGACCTGTAGCACCATATAATGCCAGTCACAGTGAGCAGAAAGCCACCAGAGGCATAGCAAAGGGTCACACAGCCCAAGTTCTGTGAGCTGAGAGATGTCAGTAGAGGAGAAAAAACACCAAACACAAAACCAAACCAAACACAAACCCAAGCAGAGACACTGATTTCTTTGCTGAAGAGCAGCATGGTAAATTGGAGGGTCCGTAACACATCCACCTAGGAAAGATCTCCTCCCAGCCCCACCATTCCTCAAAGCACATCTCCTCCACCACCCCTTCCCTTGCTGTTTCTGCCAGCTCCACACTGCTGCCTTCGTCTGTCCCCTCCACCCCTCACCACACACACACACACTTATTCTGTGCAGCAGCATCCTTCAGCTCCCTCCTGGTTGGTTCCCTTCTGTTGTTCCAGGCTGCAGCTCTTCTTACCAAACACCTTCCCCATTCCTTCCAGTTCCACCTACAAGTCCTTTAACTGGTTTCAGATTATCACCACGCATTCGAGCCATCCATGCTGGGGAAAATTTCCTTGCCACAAATTACCCTTCCAATCCATTTATCCTTTCCAGTGAACCTCTTCCCTCCAACACTTAGTTTCCTCCTTAAGATTTGGAAGCTCTCCTACCAAGATTCTCTTTCGCTCCAATTGTTTTCAGACTTCACAGAAATGCTACAGGTAGAAACCTGCCCCTGTGTGACTCTCACCAACTCCTATTGTGGACACCATCTCCTTGTGTCTCCACAACAGCTCTCTACACCTCCCTCAGTGTCCTCCTGGCCACACTCACTTATTCCATATTTTACCTACAATCGTGCTTCATGCTTTGGATCCCCCTGTGCTGTGCACTGCAAATATTGATTACTGTGCAACACCAGCCTTTTCATCAGCATAGTAACTCATATGTGTATTAATAACGAGGCTTTCTTACCTTCTTCTTCATTCCATATGAGATTAGATATACAGAACATGGCAGCAAGCTGAAGTTTAGCATTTGAATGACTCTATATATAGAGAAATAGAACTCAAGTTTAGAAGAAAAATATAGAAATTCTCAAGAGTTACATTTTGGCATTCATTCTGTAATAAATAAGGTGGCAAAGTTGGGACTGATTCTTATCTACAACTTCTCTCAAAGACAGTGCCATGACATAAAGCACATGAAGAGGAAACAATTCCTTCCAAATATTTATTGAGGTCTACAAGAGACACCTTTGCCAAGATCATGAAATGTTTTCCATGTAGAGTTGTTACAAGCATTACTTAAGTTATTCTGATGGGAAGTAATGACTGGATTTTCCTTTTTTAATCAGATCCTCAGTACACTTCTGTCATACAGAACTGCACTGTGTGGTTTCTTAAACACAACTGAGTGTACGAAAGTTAAGTGCACAATACTGAGTAATTTACAAGACAAAACGCTAAAGTAACTTCTTCTCATTCCTGTGAAAGACCAACATAAAGCCTTCAACAGAAATTCCCCGTACCATGTAGTATTTGATTTTCTGCAGGATGTCATCATTGGTCATGATGAGCTCTTTTGCTGTCGTTCCATCTGCTATATTGGCAAGTATACATAATGTCTGAAAGAGAGAAAAACGGTTACGTTATTTGGCAACAGATTGTATCTCATGATTTATACAGTTTTCCTGATAGCTCTGATCTTGTGACAAAATTTCTTTAACCAGTTTTAATATCTTTAATCTGGAGTTTCCAGCTTGTTTACATCTGGGGCCAATGCTAAAGAGTTAACAGCTGTGGAGAACAGCCCTGGAAAAAACAACAGCCATTGCCATTTGAAAACAGAAAGCAACATCCATTAATTCATGTCAATGGGTAAAATGATGTGTGTCTGATGGAAATATGCAGCATATAGAAACAAGTAAATACACCGGAATATAAAGCATCCTCTTCTGCATCAGTGGCTAGAGACAAAAACCCAACCAAACCTATCCCCCTAGTTCTTCAGACCAGGAAGAGGACAGACAGAGGCCTAGCTGCTGATTTAGCTGAGTAATCGCTGGTTTTTCACCAAGTCTAATCACACATCTTACCTGCAGAGGTAACTCAAACTAACACATATGGTTATTTCCTTCAAATCAGAGAAGGAGCCTGCTGAATAATCTCAAAGCACCCAGATGGCATTAAACCTGCACAGGCAGCTTTCCTGCTTCTCAGGAGGCACTGGGAGATGCTCTACAAATGCTTTCCCAAGGAGTTGTGGAAGAACTCATCCATCCTTTCTAGACACGCAGGGATGACAACAGGAGGACACTGGAGAGTGATCAGCACTTGTGTGGTGCCTGTGTCCTGTGCTGTACTGCATTCATGTCAGCAGCTGCAGGGACTTATTTTTTCCAAATAAGTGTGCTAATTACACACTCATGAGCCAGTCAGTGACTGAGACAAGCAGAGTCCTGCCAGAAGTACAGGCTCTTGTGTGCTGATGGGCAACACTGGATGTATGACTTGACTCTGAAATAAAAGCTGCTGATCTCACCACAGGGACAAAGAAAATGCTCTGTGTATAAAGGCCCCAAGCCCTACAGGCTGTATTCAGCCCCAGTCCACCTGCCCTTCCCAAGAGTATTTCTGAGGTACAATGATTCTCCTCCAAGATCATTCTGAGAGGCGTAGCAAGGTGAACAACTTTCTGTTGCAAAGGCTATTCCTGTCACTGGAGCTTTATCAGGAAGAGCTATTTAGAAAGACAGCACTGGCTAATTCTCAGATGTTTCAGAACCATGGCATCACTAAACTTGCTATCCATTAAGAGTCTTTGGGGTTGGTCTTTTTTTTTGCTAATTTTGCACTTAAATAACCATAAAAGACCTGTCTGCCTCCAGCTCATCCTTCACTTAAGATTCAGACCAGTCTGGATTTCGCAGTATTTTTACACTCATTTCCAAGCTGTTTGCTACCAATATCCCACACTAAGCCAAAGTAAACCTCTGCAGTCTCCCACAGCTTCTCACTGCCCCCATTTTTCATCACCACATGCCCTGTATGAGGAAGAAACGGGGCTCTCCAATTGACTGTCTTACCTGTCACAAGAGTTAATCAGCCAAATTCTGCCCATCTATCCTCTCACTTTTGTTTTAGCATCCCCACAGCAGATACCCCTGTGCACTGGTCCCCTTATGCAGCCACCAAGCCAGGGATGCTTTCCCTGCTGGCCACTGCTTCTTTCCTTCTCTATTTCCTCTTGCATATTGCTTTTCTTAAGCTGTCATTTCTGAGGGCATGTTCCTCCCCACTTGTTCCTGGGCTACAGCAGCGTGCTCTTTTCCCTGCTACTGCTTCTCCTCTCATTGCTGCTGCCATCTGCAGGCACCAAGAACAGCTGAGTTTCCACATCTCACAGCAGAACGTGTATCATGCCAGCGAGGCAGGAGGTGATGGCATTCTTCATTACTGACTGCTCCAACAGCTGCTTTAGCAACAAATAACCATGAAGCTTTCCCCAGTGTGATGTACTGGCTTCTTTCTCTTCCCTTATTCACACTGTCCCCTTTCTGCCATGCCATTACCTTAGATTTAATTTTTCTGCTCTCATATACAGTACCCTCCTCTGCCAAATCTACATTCAATACACATTTTGAATTCAGTTAAAACATGTTTGTAAAAATCCATTAAAGAAAAGCATTCTTGTAGGTACTAAAGTGATTAAACAGACAGATTAATTAACATTCACAGCACACCATAATCCCAAAGATGACATGTTAAGTCTTCATAGCTGTTTCTTATTATGTCAAAAATACAAAACAAAAAAGGGTACCTGCTCTTTGACTTCTATGTTGTGCTCCCCTTCCAGAATGAGGGTCACTGCTTGCATGATTTGCTTCCCATGAGTGCTCATTATATGGTCTATGTGCTGCCAAAGCAATGAGGAAATACAATCAGCATAACTCTCCAGATCAAGAAGCAGCATTCCTACTTGAATTACTTTAAGAGTAGCATCACTGCACAAAGACCCTAGCTCCTAACAGCTTTGGAGGCCTCCCAAAACCAAGAACCCATTACAGCCGAAGCCCCTAATAATATTCCTCTTCATGTGAAGCCTGGTCTTGTTTGAGAGAGCATGATATGGGCCTTGGTGCTGCTTTCCCTGTAACCTGTGGAAAAGACTCTGGTTTCCAGCTGCACGAGGCCAGTCTGAAGACTGAATCCTGCTGA
>NW_010175256.1:14325-32319 GCF_000695765.1 Mesitornis unicolor
GCTCTAACTGATGCTGCAGTTCAAAAAACCACTGCTGGTAACAGGGGGTATCAGAGAGGGGTATGAAAACTGAGGCATCTCTCACTGGATCAGGTCCAATGTCCACATTTTAGAAGTCTGAGAGGGTTCAGAAAAATAAGCCATATACATTACTTATCTAGGAAAACTGTCTTCAGTTATGACACTTACAGGTAAAGGCCATTTGATCACAGACTATAAACACCTATACCAGAATATAATCGATCATTAGGAGTAGCAGAAGAAGGTGAAACTAGATCTACTGGATTAACTGAATCCAAAACTCAACAGTGACACCAAGCAGCCACCAGAGACCACCTGCATGTGGAACACTACCATTTCTTAAGATGCTGGGGATTCCTGTAGGAGTTCTCACAATTGCTAATAATGAGACTTCACTTGAAAGCTGCTGGGTGAGTTATTCTGGAGTGAGTTTTGGGTCGAGAATGACAATGTTTGGTTCTGGCTCTAAAACCAACTACAGAAGATACGTGAAGCTGGGACAGAAGAACTCCTTAAGTGATGCCTGCCAGAGCTCATGGTGGATTTAATGAATAGTTATTAAATATCTTTTCACATCAAGACAGAGCTAATTTATTTATTGAGACTCAACGAGTACAAATATCAGAAGATTTTTTGCAGTGACCTTTTTATGGTAGAAACACAATACGTGATAAATGCACAGTAGAGGCTTCGTGGTTTTTTTCCCCCACAAAAATGTTGGCTTGCCAAATGTTTGCTGCATGTTTTCCCTCTGTTCTTCACAGGGGATTACCCCTTTCTTTTCCTCCACCAATATCTTTCTCCCTGTCAAAAACAATTCATGGGCTTACATTTTCAAACCATTTTATTTCAGTGTGTAAAATGATTGTATGCATTTTTTAAGTGCACAAGTCCCACAGTCAAATTCAAAAAGCCAGTACTATCTATATAGTTGGATAAGAACAGAAATATTCCAGGTGTCAAGAAAGGAGAAACACAGGTACCCCTAATGTATAAACCTCTCCACACTCAGTCTCAACCCTCCTATTGTTGTTTTGGACAAGTTTCACAGAAAGACTGCTAGAAAAATCACTTTGCTGAAAGCTAAATGCAATGGAATTGGATATTAAATGTAACTGTTTAGCTCTGATTGTATTTGATCACGATTACAACATTTCAGTGGACGAACAGAACTCTTTCTTACACTGATTTGTACATTGGCTAACATACTTGGATAAATTCAAAGGCCTCAGTTTTAGCAATATATTAAACATTAAATAAAGAAATAATTTGTTTTACAAAGAAGATTAAAAATTAATTTGTATTGTCTGCGTGTTTGATCAACTCCCAGAAGAAGGTGGGTTTACTACTTACTGGTCGAGTAGATAGAAGGTTCCTGAGCAGTCCTAAAGTTTTCATCAGAACATTTACATCAGAATCAGAAAGCAACTGGAATAATTGCTCTGTGCTCAGACCTCGTAAGATGTCTGATTTGATCTTCTGTTCTGCTTGAAATGCCATATTCTGAAAGAGACAATTGTTTTGCTTGATTGTTACCTTAAACTTGGGCTTTTACCCTTGTAGTAGACTATTCCTTTCAAGCATATACCCTTGTAAAATCAATCTTGCCAAGGTTCTAACTTATGAGGAACTGCTACATTTCCACACAGTCTGATGCTGATCTGGTTATTACCCGATTTTTTTGTCCCCTGGCATGCTGCTGACACTACTTCACTGTCTCCCTGAATGATGTTAGCAACCAGACTGGTATCAGAATTGAAGGATTTCTTCTATTTTATAGATTAATTGATAAAGCGTTCCATGCTGATACTGTTTTTCTTCTGTAGTTAGGTAGGATGACAAGCCAGGCTTTAGCTATGTTATTTTTAATAGCAAGTAACACTTTTTTTAGGTGAGATTCACAAGCTTTTAAGCAGCAAAATCCTGAGCAGTACTTGACCAGTGTGTTCTACTTACCATTAAAGCCCAAATGCCGTTTACTCGCAAGGCAAGATTTTCACTCTGTGTTAAACTACATAGAAGTTCTATGGCTCCTGATTCTAAAATAGGCTAAAAAGAACAGAGAGGGGAAAAGACTACTTAGATTAATTGGATATATATGCAAATGCAAACAAAAGACAAAAAACTCTTGCTTATATGTTATTCTGAAGCTCGAACATGATCAGTCCACTCACAGGAACCACAAGCCATACCCTATATTCATAAGCATTAAAAGGCAGGTTTTTATGGAAAACACCCAGGCCAAGATGGCCTTATTCTCACCTGTATCTACGTATGTTGTACACATGCATATGTACATACACAAACATATATACATATATGCTCACACATCTACTGCTGTGATACTGTATACACATCTAGCAGTCACACAGGCAAGTGTTTTCCCCAAAACCTTTCAGCTTACGACTGGTCTCTGAAAATGCTGTCTTCCTAGAGAAACTGCACATTTTTGGGTATCAAATGGGATGTACCATGACTTTTTAGGAGGTTATGGAAAATGGAAGCTACTTGGTATATTTCTTGACATTTAATCTTCGTGTTTAGTAATGAGACGAAACTAAAATCCAACAAAGAAACTTAGCACAACAGTAAAGACTGAAGACTGTTCCTGACAACCAGATTGAAATGTGAAATGTCCTTTCCTTAAAAGATGTGATACTACAACAAGTATCAAGACAGGCACCTTTTCTTTCAAATTGATTAATATAATGAAATTCAGATTTGGAACAACTGCTTTTCAACCTGCATTTGAAGGTTACTATCCAAAGAGCTCACATGCTAAGACGATTCATCCAGTGACTCTAGCTGCACTAGCACGTAAGGTATTTCTTTCTTCCTGAAGTTACTGCTTCAAAAGCAGTGAATAACTCAACAGATCTGAGTTTTTGGGAAGTTGTGTGGGGCTGGGCTGCTGGCTGGTTCCTCAAGACTGCTCCACAGCACCACAGGCAGGAGACATCCCAAAATTGAGTCTGACTCAGCTCTTTTGTAAGGGAAAATACAAGGGTCACTAAACTGCACTTTATGTTATTTATTACATTATTACTTTTATATAAAATTAACTTTCTGTCTCACATCATGACTAAAACCACCGAGATAAAAATCGATCAAGCCAAGGTAATCCAAACTGCCCTGTAGGAGCCCACATACACCACAGTCTTGCAAATGTTTTCTATAATTAAGAATTATTTTAAGCCCTGGAGAATTGTTCCATTGCTATGTATTGCTATGTATGACCTCTATAAAACACAGACACTGCAGAACCCAAGAGCAGATATCCTGTATCATTCACCTGAGAGCAATAAAAACCAGGAGAGTCGGCTACGCCAGCAGTTTCAAGACCACAGCAGTAACTCTCTAAGACAATGGATCATTTTGCTAATTATCAGTTTGCTTTCTCCTTGCTGATGAATTTTTTAGATAGTCCTGTTTTACAAATAAAGAACGCCAAAATTTCACGTCAACTTCTTTTCTTTAGAGACGCCAATTAACTATTCAACCATATTTAACTGTCATAGCAGTGTAAACAGATGATTTTTTCATTCACAAGCTATCAGTGGTACAGTTTGCCTAACATTACAGCTCCGTAATGCTCCATCAGCAGCGGGTACCAATTAAGATGCATTATACAATGCTTCAAAAAGCAGAAAAGTAACTCCTGCATCACCTCTCCTTGTCTCTGGAGAAATACTGACCTCCTTGCTGGGAGAGAACTCCAGAAGAAGATTGCATAGCGTGGAAGATGCTACTACAAGGATTTCATTTGGAGCGTTCTGTAAAACCTGCAGTCACAAAGAGAGCAAGGAATCTCCGTTAACTGGGAGATACGCAGGGGATCATTTTGAAACAGAATGTCTGTCATTATTCTGCACTTGGACATTTTGTACTTTAGGAGATGCTCTGACGGTAGCAGTGTGGATTCAGATGGTGCCCATTCAGCTCCAAGTGATGATACACATAGCATGACAGCCTATACGGGCTAGGGGGAAGAGAAAGCACTTACGTAGTTGTTATTAATCTAGACTAAGATTAGTAATTCTTAACTTTTGGAATGAACATACAAGTTTGAGTTCAGCTGATTTAATACAAATCAAAGTGAACAACCGCCAGCAGCTGTATGGACACAGAAATCTGACACAGACATTTGGTTTTTTCACACAGCTCCCCTTTTATGCTAAAAAACTGCCATTTTTGTGCTTTACATTTATAAAGGTTTCATGTTTTCATGTTTGGCCTTTTGCAAACTCTTAAAATATTCAAACCATTCCTCCCAAGTCCCTTCAGGTGATGATCATGAGTCCCAAATCATGGCATTATTATGGTATAGCGATAGCAAAACCTTGCATAAACAAACTTCCCTTGACCTCCCAGTAAGACAAATGAATTAGAGACCCATGGATTAGTATCACAACTCACACACCTAATTCAAGGACACATGCTTAATTTGCAATAACTGTACTGTGTATATTGTCAGAAAATAATTCCCATGTCATTTCTATCATGAAACTAGAAAATGAAGAAGGGCCTATACTTTAGGGCCTCCAGTTCATGCAAGCAACATAAAAGTCCAGAGCATAGGATAACCAGAGTCAGGTGTGCTAGAGTCCATCACTTCTGAGAATTAGAACATCAGCATTATACTGAAAATTGTCTTTTAAAAGGCCTTACTGAGCTGTTTGCCCTCAGCTTTAGAATCTGCAATGAGATCAAGGTAAAGAATTACAGGAGAAAACACAGATCTAAGCTCTCTAGTAGGGCTGACAAACCACATCTGGACTGTGCCATCCAGTCTGGGCCTGCCGTGAAAGGAGATGCAGTTCTGGTGCCCACGTGGACATTAGGGGTAACAGCCTCACTCACTGATCACTCAAATGATCACTGATTTACCACTTGTTTTGGAGGTCATGGAATTTTGATTTCTAGGTAATTTCTATTAGGACTCTCCAGAAAGGCAGACAAATTGAACAGATGCCTTATCCTCCTTTAACAGAGCACTTCAGTGGTTGAGACTTGGCTTTTCTTTCCTTACCTTCATCAAAGGTTTCCATACAGCGTGATCCTGAAAACTTGTCCTGAGCTGCTGTACAGAACGGGACAAACTGTGCAAACATCTGGAGGGGAGAAGAAACCTTCATGGTGCAACACACACACTCACAGGTACACTACTGTAATACAGACACTGCTTCTACACAAAGATTCAGCTCTGAATTTCTTAAGTAATAGACTGTAAAGAGTAAAAGTGAAATATTGTACCAGTCCAGGATAATTTAAAGAGCAGAAATTACTTCAGATCAGCTGTTGAGAAGTTGGCAGAGACTCTAACTTTTCCATTACCACACAGTATCAGACTCTGACAAGACAGAAGTATCTGTACCAACCAGAAAAGCCTCCTACCTGACTGCAGCTAATCGCACCTTGATACTAGATTCAGACAAGCCATTGACAATACGGTCCATCATATTCTCGGTCTCAATGATCTGGAGCAAAAGAAGGAATTAATATTATGTGAATAAAATAATATGAGCGTTTATGGGTTGTGCTTTCATCTGCAACATTTAAAATATTTTATATAAAACACTGTAGCTAAAAACAGCAAGCCACAGTCTCTTCCTAGATCAAGTGAAAAGTAATGTGCATCCATATACAATGTAAAAAATAAACAAAAATAATAATAAAAACCCAACAAAAAACCCCCAAAACCTCCTACATTCTACGCTTCACTACTGTTTTCAAAATTATTTTCTTAACCATTGTGGAATAACAGGGCTATATATGAATTACCCTAAATATCACATTAAAACACAAGAGTGCATGTGTGAGCACACACAATATTTACAAACTACAGATTATAGACATATTGTGAAGCTATTTGGAAACAAATGCATAGTAGTTCACCTGCCACATTTAGACACTGCCACCACAAGCACTAACAGCTAGGATAAAAGGAAGTTAATGCCAAAATGTACAATAAATCAACTTTGCCATGTACATACGCACCATTTATTTAAAAAGATGCTTTGATATGTGAAAGAAGGATCCTCACTATTAACTAAAGAAGTTCATTCTGCAACCAAGGAGAAACTTCTGGGTTCAGATACCAGAGATCCTGATCCTGATTCACCATTGATGACTCTTCTTGCCAGTTACCTTTGCAATATTGTGTTTGTCTGCCTCCCTCCTGTCCACATTTTGCTTTTTTATTATTTCTCCCTTTTAACCAACAAATCAACTCAGAAAATTCTCCTGCCTCCTGTGCCTGCCATTTTTGTCTGACACAGCAACTCCATGCTTTATTTTAAAAATGCTGCTTTTAATTATTCATTGTTTAATTTCCCTCCCTTTCCCACATAGATTTTTAACATCCAATCTCCTTCCTGTGATCTCTAAGTAGAGTTTGTTCTCCTTCACACCAACTGCTTTATTAAAACAGCGCAAGCCCCTTGGTCACTTCGGAACCATGGGACAAATTTTCCCTTTGCTTCCCAATATGATGAGACTTTCTAGGGTTTGTTTTTGGAAAAATGGCTGTACGACAGTAGGGTACGTGACAACAAAGACCTGTTCTCTCCCTCAGAACATAGGTTTCAGAAATTCATACGCCTCGACAATATCCCTGTACGTGACTAGCAAGGACCACAGCCTGCTGAAAGACAAGTTCCTGTGAGAATCCAGTTCATGGCTGTGAAGATGTTTGCTCTTATATTTTGTTACAGCAAGACACTCATTCTTTGCATGGGATTTGAACAAAAAAGTGCCATGTAAAAGTTAACAGTAACATAGCAGAAAGAGAGCTTTCTTGTTTCAACTTGGCTATACCACAATGGAAAACAGGGATGGAATTCCTGCACTGCCCTCAGCCCAACTTCCAGCTCTAGCTTTGCCCGATTGCTATCACTGTTCACAAGCTCACCTTTTTTCGGATATCTTCGTCATTTGCTCCCAGGGAAGCATAGAGCTTGAAAGCAGCCTGGCGCAGTTCGTGGGCATGCTTCAAATCATGGTCAAGCTATTGAAATAAAGCACAGATGTCAAATTTAGATACTAAAAAGTTACAGGTGGTATTTTCCTACGTTGTAAACTAGGGCATGTTTACTGGGGTTTTGTCTACAACACAAGTGAACTGCTGTTCCGCTAGCTGATGTACAACTGAGTGCGTATCATTGTTAAAAACACTTAAATCAGACAAGTGATGTGCTAGCCAGAGTCCTCACTCATGCAGCTTTTACCTTACAGGGTGTAATTCCCAGTATTTTTACAAAGGAAGCACCCTGGCTCCCAGCTGACTGCTTTCACAGACTTTCTGAACACTCAAAGCAATGTCATAATACTTATAAATTACCCCGCTCACATTTGGAACTCAATAATTTTTGATGCTACAGCCCACATCCATTAGTCCCCAAATCAGCTGCTAAACTGCCTTCTGCTTATTTGAATTTATACTGCAACTATGGTGGATTTGCTCTCTGTTTTTCCAACCTCTTGCAAGTGCAGGTAACTCCTAGTATGAAATGCTACATGAAATCCATATGTTGTTCTGCTCAAACAGAACAGAGCTCTCTCTCAGCTGAACTAAGAACTGAAATCAATTTCTCATCACATGGACTAATATCTCTGAGGAAGCTGAAATGCACTGGTTCCTGAAGGCAAGGCTTTTAAACACTGCCATGGAGAAACGACACATGTCTCAGTCTGGTACGTTACTGCTATTTCTAAAATATGTAATGAAGCTATATTAAAACTACCCATAACCCATCTCTCTATTTCTGACACAAGAATGGCAGCATCCTTCTTACAGGAGTCCAGATATACACCATTGTTTTCATTTGGATAATACAGGCTCCACAAAAAGCAGTCAGTGAGCAAAGATTTGTCTGCTGGACCTCTGGTCACCTTTCTGTTGAGGAACTCAGACATAAAGTTTAAATAGAATTTAAAAAACATCCCGAGCCTGTTTATTCTTGGTTCCGCACTTTCAAACGCACCCTCTTGATGTCAGTGATTGCGCTGACTGAGCTGGGATACTTGAAGTAGTCAGCGAGCATGACGATGAGGTGGTCGGTGATGCTGGCGGTCCTCTGCAGCTCCACATCTGTCTCAATCAAATAGGCCAGCGTTTCTGCTCCTTCCACTCGCTCCTCCAGCAGTCTCTCCTTACTGCACATTCGAACCAAACATGGCAGAGTCTGAAAAGTTAAAGAAAAAAAAAAAACAACCAAAAACCCCCACCATTGTTTAGTGCAGCTATGTTCATCAAGAAGATCACAAAAAGAATCAAGCAGCTATCCTAGAGCAACTCTCAGCAATGTCCTTTAGAGAGGCACCTTTAGACAGAAAGATTTCAGTGGTTTTAAAGACTACATGCATGGTGAAATTGTTCAGGCACTACCAAGTACACAGTAGGCTACTTTTAACCAACTACTCACGTAGTGAAAAATCAGTCTGGGTGAATGCAAGGTTTAGAGGTGACCATGGTCAAAGTTTCACTAAAGCTTAAAAAAATATATAAAAATCCCCTCAGAAGTAATCTAAATACACACAAGAACCAAGCACCCCTGGGATGAATTGCATTTCAGATTTTTCATCTGTCATTACCTGGGATGACAGACACCAAAAATCCACTAACTAAAGCTGTAGATATGTCAGATTCTAGCGCCATAGACGTTGACAGGAACGTAATGTTTCCTTGTTGCAGTATATCCTACATACAACCTACCCTTCCCCAGCAGTACCAAGCAGCAGGACGCAGGGACAGTTCTCTCTGGCGACAGCTCTCCAGGTTAAAACAGAGGCGTGCGGGAGGCACCAGGGGTTGGTAACAAGATGCTGCCCAGCAGCCTGTCGTGGTGAGAAGCATTGATTGCTCTGAGCTGCACACACAGCCAGGTGCAGTGCCAGGGACTTTCACACACGCCGTGGTCACACAGACACTTACTGGGTGCCTGTCCACGAGCAGATCCGAACACCACGGAGGGGCCAAAGACCTCCCACAACAAGTGACTGTGTCTCAGATCACACACACCAAACCCTGACAACGCCTGCTTTGCTGAGCAGAGCCTTCATTGCCAGACTCATTCCAGGAACACAGCATCTCAACTCTCGTACAGGGGCGTGCATGGGGAAAACAACATTTTTGCAAGCATTTAAACTGCATTTCCTTCAGTCTGACCTATGTGCTACTCTCTGGAATGAAGGATCCTAAAAGCATACTAAAAGCTTTGGAGTCTGCCAGACTGCTACAGTAATTATCACAGAAAGCAAATGTGTTTTCTTATTGCAGTATGACAGTGACACTTGAGTGTCTCATGGGGAAAAACAGGCAGTGCTGGTATTATCTGATCTCTGGCTGATCTGCTTGCTCAGCAATATTTCATTTTTCTTCTGCTTTGACTAGCTATAGAAGTTTGACTATTAAGAAAGAGATCAGATTTCTATTGTATTTAGGGAATTTCCTTATAAAGTCACATGCAGTATGAAAGTAAAATCAGTATTTCAGCACAAGAGGTTTTTTTTAAAATAACAAACTTCTTTAGCCAAAGTATGAAGCACACAAATATACAAAGACATTGTGAAACCTGAGAAATCATCTGCTCATGACAGACTCCATGTATAGAGTGTGCAAATATTCCGACTACCGTCTCATGAAATAAGGTACTGAAAGACAAACCAGTGCCTTGTTGTACACAGACACCAGGGCAGCAATGTTGTTTCCATGTTACTTACAAACGGTTACTGAAACAATGACAAACCTCAAATGGACGCACGTCAAACTCTGGGATATTTATTCCTGGACACTGACCTTTTGCTATGATTCTTTATTTAAAGCTTCTTAAAAAAGCCATGTCACTATAAATGTTTAAAGACATCAAGGGAAATTAGGGAACCAATTTTTTAAGTAAAAAAATCAGGAGAAGCCGGTGCTTTGAAATCTTCAGTGTAACAGACTTTGTGCTACTCTTTCAAAGATCCAAATCAAAACAGGATAGCCCTAAGTGAGAACATTTTGGACACAAAATGGTTCAAGCAGCTCACCTTCAGAACAATGCACGAATCGTCCGTCCGTATTGCTCCAGCTCTGCACATGGAAGTAAGGCTGTAACAACACAAAACAGACATTCACCCACCATTGCTGTTTATGGACCTAAATAACATGGACTTACAGAGGAAGAGCCAGGAGGTCTTTGCAATCTCCCAGGACCGTCACAAAACTGAGGCCTCGAGTGCCCTGCTAAGGATAACTGCCCATGGACTAACAAGAAACTCATCTGAAACTCGGGATAGTGTTTTGTCTTCCATTTTCCTGTCATTTTCTTCACTTTTCACTGCATCGTTTTTCTTCCATGCTTTCCAAGGCCCCCTTGAGCCAAAGTACTGCAAAGCAGCAGCCAAAGCTGGGACTGTCAACCCAACCCCTTCCACGCTGGAGTAGATCAGTGAGGAACACCCACAGACCTGGGAGCCTTCAGCCCATAACAAGAACAGTTCCTGTAGCTCCAGACTGCCCTCGTGATTCATCAAGTACCTTATATCTTAAGATCAGGAAAACCAAAACAATTTCTAATACCTAATTCTCTATCTATTCTCAAAGAAACACACAAATAAATTGGAACTCAGGCTGCTACAATGCAGTTAATTTAATTTGCCTTCTTCACTAAATGCTGCCTAACAAAACCAGTAAAACCAGATTGCATAGACCAGCTGTGGTTGGAAAGGAGCGTGGGAGGTCCCCACACGGAGCGGGATTGCCTTCTTCAGACAACCCCTACACACACACACACACGTCTCTGTAACTGCTTCCACGATTCCACGAAGTTCCCAGCTTATGAAGTGAGTGTAACTCTCGTGTTGCTGTTACAGAACTTAGTCACACTTTGTCACAGGTTAGAAAGCCATCATGAATGAAAACACACATCTTAACTATAACGTTAACTAATAACAAAGTTTCATGTGCTCATATAGTAGAATTAAAGAATAATCCATTTTAATTAAAGCAGCTGGGAAGAAGAACTAACTCTGCTCTCTCATCTCAGTGCACACAGTTCTCAATACATCCCAGCCCCGGTCACCTGAGTGAGTCCTCTGCACAGCGGCAAACAAGGACATTCACTTGGATCACATTATTGCATTTCAGAACTAAACTCTAAGGCCATACCATTGACCGTAGTCTAGGCCAAGTAAAACTTATCATAACATCCAAGCTACTTGTAAAAACTGAAGTTGAGCTTATGAATATTCATGTTTGAATACACAATCCTACCCAAACTGCTGCTCAGCAACATTTTTTTTCCTGTTCATGTACAGCAAAGAGTAAAAATTACACTACAAAGGTTATCAGGCAAGAACCACTTCTTCAAGGATACAGATAATTCAAGTAATATCTGTAATTGTTCCTTAGACTGTAGACCACAGATTACTTTGCAACAAGCAAAAAGAGAACAGTTAAAAAGTAAGTATTAAATTGTATGCTATTTCATTTTAATTCCTGATGAAAGTTACCATTTGGCTGACGTGAGCTGCATTTCAATAGGCTTGTCCCTTTGTAACATCTTCACAAAAATTTGTGGTAACAATTCTCCATCGACCGACACTGCAAGCAACAAAAGAGAACTCCAAGTAATTCTAATGCAGCCAGGCAATTAAGAGAGTGCCAGATAAGCAGCAGCAGCATTGTACTTACCATTTACAAGAGTCATTGATACCTGTGGGTTTTCAAAGGCTAGCACTGAGAAGCATTTCAATGCTTGCATTCGAACCTGTGTAAAACCATAATATATATGAAGTATAAATATACATGCTAACTTAAAAGCAAAGCTGGTCTATATTGTTGTTTAGGCTTGTAGAAAATAATCCTGTATAATCAATAAGAAATTCAGATGATGAATAAAAGGCAGACGTAAACATCTAACACATGCACTCCTGTGGTTGTTGGCATTATCGTTCTACAGGGTACGTTGTGAAGACGACAAGCTGGGCTATGAACTCTTTATAACCTCCTCTTGGACACAGGGAAGACCAATCATTATCGTTTTCCCAAAGAATCCAACTTAGTTCAGATATCAGCCTTCCATTTCACCTTCTACAGCTGCACATATCTGAACTGCATCCACGTCTTTCCCTGTTTCTGTGACCACGTTCTAAGCGTGAGAACAAAGCCAAGGGAGCAAGACTTGGACCTCAAGAAGCCTGGCCCTGCAGAAAGCCCTTATTGCAAGTTTGGTTTAGGCCCATCTCACCCTTCTCAATAAAAAGTCTCAGAAACATGGAAGTCCATGGGTAGACAACAACAGCAAAGACAACCGCACTTTTGTGTGCTAATTCTGTAATAACTGATCACAGCCACAGGAGGATCTCTTCTTGTCAGGAGCAGTGAAGTCTTGGTAAGGAGGAACAGAGAGCAGGTGATCTGGCTTCAGACAAAAAAGCCTTATTTGACAGCCCTTCCACTTCCTTCTCAGACAATCTAATGAATACAGCGTGTGCCTCAGAGCAGCAGGAAGCAGAGACTGTGTATTGAAAAAGCAAGGAAAAAGTCAAACCCTCAGCTGAAGAGCTGAAAAACTTACATCTAGCCGGAAGTGAACTATTTAATATAATATTGCTCTATTTAAGATATTAAAACCGCTATGACAACTACTTTCCTTGTCAGTACTGTCCACTTAAAGGCAATTTGTTCAGTGGTTACACGAGAAAAAGAGAAATATGGTCTTGAAACCATTATCTGTAATGTCACTGTAAAAGCTGTAGTCCCTTTCACCAGCAGTGAAGATGCACACTTGTAAAGATACAACACACGGGAAAGACACTGCTAAAATCAGCTGATTATGGGACAAACCCAAAACCAAAGGAAAAGAGATTAACAAGCCCCTGAAACAGAGCCCCAAATGTCCCTTCACCTGAGATTCTCATTTAAAGCCTGGTTTTCAAAGATGGTGTTTTAACTTCACAGAGCACTCCACAGCAACCGGTCTTGTTTTCACAGAAATCCACACAGCAATGCAAACAGCTATTCTAGAAATACAATTATACTTGCTCATAGTTCTAGTTCATACGCATAGACAGAGCTTTTATAATACTAATCTGGATCCCTTTCATAAATGTAGGTAAAACACTGAGCAATTTCAATATCTCACCTTGTAGGAGGGGGACACTAACAGATGTGCGATATTCTGAACAGCTCCGTGGTTAAATAAGATTGTCTGGTGATCTGGACCCTTCCAAGAAAAACATAAAACACCATTTATTCTCTTTAATGAACCTGTAAGAGGTTTTCACTATCTGCAACTCACTGTTAAGTATTAAAGGTAGATTTCCCAACATTTACTTTGTAATTGGTTGTCGTACCAATTTTTTTGTTTATTATTTTTTAGATAAAGAAGTCCAACTCTTATTTTCACAGCATTTGTCCTTCTGCGGTAATCATTTCCACTCTTTTCTTCAATAGGCAATGAAAATAGCTCTCACAAACAAAGAAACATGGATAGAGTACTTATGCTTCTGTTCTTTACTGGAAAGAAGTGAAAGCTCCTTATTTTCTCTACAAATCACGTAAAAGATCCTCAGTTACTAACATCTTCTTCACTGGTGAAGTGAAATATTGATACAGTATCGTTAGGCTGAATTCTGCGGTAGAAAGGTCTGGGAATTTCTGCAGTATGACATGGCTCAATGAGCTTGGGAAAACCAACCTGAGATCTCCCTGGGGCCAGAAACCTGCAAGAGTCTCTGGTGCCATCTGAGCTGTGACTTACAGACATCTCTGCAGAGCAGACCAATGACTCCGGTCACCATGCATCATTTAAATTCAGCTTTTAGAACATTACAGCATTGATCAGACCTTGATGCCTTTCTTGATTAATCTGCAAGTGAAGAAAAGATCTTCACTCCTTCATCTGCTGCTCAAACCCAGCTGAGTCTATGGGCACATCTATACACCCTAGTACACACGAGCGACACTTGATTTTCACATCTGAGACACAGCTGAAATCAGATTGCTCTCATATTCAAAAGAACAAGTTTTAGAACACCCCTTATCTCTAAACAAAAAAGCATAGGAATACTTTTAGATGTAACATATCTGGTGCTTTAAGAGATGCTTCAGCTGCTACTGCCACCAAGAGCTTCCTACCAAGATATGCAATTAAAACAGCACGGTTGAAGTATGAAAACAACTTGCCCTGGCACACAGAAGTGGCTGAGGCAATGATTTAAAGCCGCAGCTATGCCAGTGTTGAAGCTGAAGAACAGATATTAAAATACGTGGGGGAAAAAAAAAGAATGAAATTAAAGTAGAAGAAATCACACTGACCTAGCTGGTTTTAGCAATTCACAAGTATTAGTGATTTTTCAATGAGACACTGATGGTAAATTCTGTGCAAACAGGATGTACAGGGGTGACACCTGGGTGTATTCTTAGCTGCATAACCAGATGTACATGGAAGTATCCAAACTGTACACACCAACCCAGCTTGTTTAATGCACAATCAGGGTAAGCACTAACCCATCAACAGGGACGGTTTTGGATCTAAGTGTGAAAACTGGAGAATGCAATTTGTCATTCCCTCCCCATTCCAAGCAGCTCAGGTCCCAGCTTATAAGCAGGGCCTTTTGCTTTTGCTTCTCTTTGAGTATCAAACAGAGCTCCAGGAGTTGGTCCTGTCACAAACCTTTTTTTTCCAAATATGATTGAATGACAGAATATTTCAGGAAGAGGAATCACACTTCGTGCATGATTTTCCATCACAGAATGACAACTTCCAAGGAAGCAGTAGGACAGGACAATGTAACAATTCATCCCATAATGACATTTTAAAAGCAGGTATCTAAATGCACATGCACCTTGGTTCAGAGATCCAGCACCAGGCCTAAGATCACAGCAGGAAACGCTCTCAGAACAGGCTTGGGAGGAAGCTGCCTCGATTACAGGCTTTGTGCTGGATGTTTCCCAGACACAGATTTTAATTTTCAACTAGTGGTGAAACAATCACTTATGCAGAGATGTTACCACATACAAATATCCGTTCCAAAACTATCTCTTCAAATGATTCATACAATTGCGTGTTTCCAAATGCACACCTTATCTTTGTAATTTGATCACGAAAATAGTAAAGCTTTCCTGCTCACATCACTTGCTCTGGAAACAAATCAACTGCCACAGAGAGAACCTTTAAAAGTACATTTTGACTTGCACTTTACCACGCCGTGCACATCAACCTGCTTTCAGTTCATTTATTTGCTTATACCTTGATATAATCCTGGCTCTGTACGTTAAGAACTGCATCTGCTCCCCCTTGTAAATCAACACTTGTCCGTGCTTAGGATGGCTCTTCTCCAGGGTCAATGTTATCCACCAGTCAATTTTAACTCTCAAAATGCAGTGAGAAGCAGTACAAGTAAGCAGAAAAAGCAGAGAAAAGCAGCAATGTACTAAGAACCTGAATTAAGGATTTCCCAGCTCCAGAGAACAGGGCTGAGCTTTTCCAGGGCAATTGGAGCAGGCAAGAAAGAAAACAGAGCAGCCCAAAATCAGGACTCTGCCAGGAGAGAACACGGGTGCACAGCAGCGAGCAGAGCACAAGGAGAGCAGGAGCTCTGATGTGGCACTACGAGTTTAATGAATAAATCTACCAAGGTGAGGAAAAAAACAATAAAAGCATAAACAACTCTTATAAGATATGGTAAGCCTTATATAAATACTAACTCTTATAGTAACTTATTCCTTTAGGAAAAAAATCAGAGAAGTTCTCTTAATCAAGGCCTTTTGGGGGGCGGGGGGGGTAGATGGAGTCTTCCTTAAAATGTGGTGAATACCAAAACTTTCAGTAGCTAATTTTTTTAAGTGATAAGAGTGTAAGTCAGAAAATACCCCGCAAATTTTGCTTCACTGCATTAGATATATTTTGTTATGTCTGAAAACACAGGAATTGACTTTGATAAGATGACCGGAAACCCAAGATGCAAGTGAAAAAGAAAGAAGGGGACATTTTGGGGTTTTGCTGAACAGATTCATTTGCCTGGGCACAAGAGAAATGAGTTCTTGATCAATCAATCACTTGTTGGTGATCTGTTTACTCAACCTCAAGTATTTTTATTTGTTATGTAGCTAATGTCTATACTGCAAATGCAATTATTTCCTAACACTCAACACATCATCCTGCTTTTCTTGTGCATTCATGTTTCTATCTGTTCACATAATCAACTTTCTCTTTCCAAAACCCTGAGCTTTCCAAAACTTCCACTGTAAAATTTGTTCAAGAGAGATCTGGGGGTAGAGGAGGGCATTCAAAACAGTGTCATGAGTTGGTAAGACTGCACTGCTGTTAGGTGACTGGGCATTTGCCTTGTTAACAAGATACTGGATATGTAAGTCACCAGGAGTTAATGAACTACAAAGAAGTAACTCCATTGGAAAAAGACGTACAGTAACTGTTTTCATGTTGGATTAATGACCTGGAGTTATTAACGTACAGAAATAACTGTCAAGGTACAGGAAAAAAACATATTTCTAACAAAGGAATAATTCAGAGTTCCAGAAGACTCACTCTAAGTGATAAAGTAGAAACATATTTTTCAAGGTAAATACTTACAAATTCCTCAATTTTGGAACTTTTTCATTTGTCAGTCTGGGAGATAAATTTGATCTATGATCTTTTAGTTTTAAACTGCTTCTAAAAGGGAAAGATGCTGTACAAATCTGAGTTCCTACACTGAATCATTTTGATATAGTTACTGTTAACACATGGGAACAGGAACTACCGAAGACCCAAAAAACAGTGGTGTGTGGAAACTTGGAGGCGGAGGGAAGACAAAAACCTCTGTGTTTGGGGTGGGGTTTTAAATTAGTTCTCCCATATCAAGAGAATTGAAAAAAGGAATGAACACGTATCTGGACAAACCTGTACCTGGTAGAGCTCAATGGAGAAGAGCATTTCTCCTCCTCTCTGCAAAGCGATGCTCATGCTGTCTGGAGACTTCCAGAGGGAAAACAACAACAACCAAGCCTGCCAGTATTTCTATTGAGAATAGAAAGGACCGGTATTTCCCTGGACTTTTGACTTTGTGTACACGCCCTGTACAAAAAACCCCACTTACGTGCCTAATTTGTTATACATCTACTCAAATAAATCTGTCAGTAAATCCAGAGCAATAACAGTTCGGTCCTTAATGCCACAAAGGGCAGTATCATCTTGCACAGTTTCTTAAACGCCAGAAACACAAGTTGCATAAAGACCCCATATTCTCTTCCTTACTTTGCAGCAGTGCGAGAAGATCTGACATATGTATTCCTGCGTATAACGAGACCTACTGAGCAGCGCCATGAGGTGGGAGATAACAGTAGCATCCTGGAAACAAGTAAGAAAAGAAAAAAGTATGATAATGGTATCTGTAAATATCATTTAGAGACAGCTTTTACCCCTTAAGATTGCACACAAGCCTGAAAATTTCAGGTTTTTTTTAATCAGTGTGCTACCTTGTCCACTATCTCCTATCAAATATTGCTATAAATGTGAGGTGAGACAGAGGTCTTAAACATAGATGAGAAATGCAACATTACAGGTCAAGTAAGTCCTTGTTACTACTGCAAACAAGACGACCTTTCACTGCTGCCAACTCTATGGGTTTTCAAAGGACACAATAATCTTCTTCCAACTTACCGTGTATAGCAGATCCTCTGGAGTTACGGGACTGATGAAAATGGTTCGGAGACATCGCAGGCAAGCTTCAATAAACTTCAGATCTGGTGACAGTAATCCTATAAATACAGACAAAAACTACTATTCAGTTCCATTATCTTCAGTTAATTGAGTATTTGAGGAATGTTTACAAACAGAGATCCATCAAGGGAAAAGTACCTTGCAGTAAGGCTGGGATAATATGGCAGTCTAGCAGGGATTTGACATTGTTCTCTGTCCCCATGGCAAGGCTTCCCAGGACCACTGCGCATTCTGTTCTCAGTTCTGTGCTGGAAGTTTCCTGCTG
>NW_010175256.1:32350-37922 GCF_000695765.1 Mesitornis unicolor
AAGTAAATACAGCAACCTGGAAATACAATTATTTTTGGAGGAAAATTCAGATGGAAGAACTTTTCAGTCTAGAAAAAAAATATAAATCTGAATCCTACTATGTAAAGAAGGTAAAGTCCTTCACAGAAAGATGAAGACTGAACAAAAGACTAAGATGAACACTGTATTCATAAGAACCTTTTTATACCGTGTGTTCCTACACAGGCTTTACTTGCTGTTATGGTAGAAAGACACGGCACTTTTTTCTAAAAATGCAGTGCCACAGTGCCTCATCTGGGATGAGGTCTCTTCAGGATACCAGGAAGATCCCAAATTTCAATTAAAGGAAGTGAGTCTGCAGTTTGACGTCAATGGGAAAGGGAGCCTCATGCGTCTCCCTAACACCTAAGGACATGATTACCGCTGTCGTGATGGTTGTTATCTTTGGCAGTGATTTCTTCTGGGTCACTGCAGTAAAATAATTCCATCATCAGGCAAAAGCATGGGAGCTGAGAGTAACCTGGGTTTTGAACACTGAGAAATGAAGATATATGAACATAAAGCAAGCCCAGAAGAGTTGTATGTGCAGGAAGGCAGCTGGATTGTAGCTAAACAGGATCACTTCAAGCCTAAAACAGATCTTGCCAAACATGTACCTTGGGTCTCAATCAATTTGGATTCTTTATTCCAGTATCAAGACACCTAGGAACGCCTTTGAACACATTTCAATTACATCAGTAGCACCCAAATCACAGCAGAGGTCACCAAACGCCTTCAGTCTAAACCCGAGTCACACACAGAGCCCAGGTAGCACCCAGATTCCTCCCTGACATCAGCACAGAAGGTAACCACCAAGATTCACACGGTCTATAGGTTCAAGATGAAACTGTTTAACTAAAGGCTCTTGCACTGTATCTAAGCACAACCGTAACAGGTGAAACAACTTGGACATTGAGATACAATTTTCTGTACATGCAACACACACAGACACTTTTCTCGATTCAATGAGCTATGATAGTGTGTTACCATTTAGTAACACACTCCTCTGGTTTGAAAAGGTCTCTCCTAAAGCCAGGCAATCGACTGAAGCCTTCTCTAGGAGCAAAAAGGAGCCCAAAGGAAGCATCCACCCTCGACTGAGGAGGACAGAAGTAGTGACTCAGGGAAACAGAGCCCTGAACAGAATCCCCCAAAAGCTGAATTCCTAAATCAAAGGCAAGGGACAAAATAACCGGAGATACAGTAGCTAAATGCTGTTTAGGTACATGGGACTGGAAAAGGCCACCAAGGGAAGCCTCACAACAGATAACAACACAGAAAAGGCCCTTTAACACACACTCCAAATGTTTCCCACTTGCAGAAAGCAGAATTTACTTCTTGGAATCCCTTACACCTGAAACAGAATCACTGCTGGTTGACTTAATCCATTCGTTCCACAAACTGATCAAAGGCATCCAGGGTCTTTGTCCCTGTTCATGTCTTAACTGAAAGGCCATTTATTCCTGATGATTAGAAACTTCTTCTAATTTCTTGTATAAATCGATTCCGGACTAATTTCCATCAATTTGGTATTGCATACACATTACCCTTTAACTTGTACAGCCTCATTTCCTGCAGTGACCAGCTAATGGTCACTGTTTCTGAGGCACACGGGCCCAGACGGCCCCCATGACTCAGTGGAGCTGGTTTGTGTTCTTCATTTTACCATAGGCACCTTTAATGCTGATGGAATCAGAGATGTAAAACAGGCTCAGATTAGCAGTCGTGCCACAAAAGCGTCTCTCACACATCATTTGTGCAAACTCAAAATTAACCATACCTGGAAAAGGAATGAGAGTTATACGTAAGCCAATTAAATTACTTGTCTCTAAAGCTACCAATTCTGTCCTATGTTCTCTCAATTATCAGCTGTGCTACATTCAAGGTAAAGATGAGTGTTGTTTCTGAAAGGCCACAAAGGAAGCAAAATATATAATCAGTGTTGTGCATAATCATCACAAAGGAAAGCAAGCATCCCCTCTCCAGTCCCAGTGGGACAGAATAACCTGGCGTGACCATTCCTTCTGCACGGAGAGCTGGGTTTGTTCTCTGCCTCTAGATCAGGTAAGGACAACAGGAAGCAGAAGCTTCATGAGTGATCCTGGCTAAAATTCATCCCTGAAAAGATGTGAACCTTTTTCTGGACACATGGAAAGTGTAATCTCATCTACTGTTCTCATTCTGATTGACATTCACTAATTGCCAAGAAAAATCTCTCACTGTAGAAAATAATTTGGCAGGAATTACCATGAGCAGATCAGAAGGTGAATTAATTTATTGCAGTAATGTGTACAGCTGTTTTATTTTAATGCCAGGGACTTGACTTCTCTCAACCTTCCTCACTTACACACATACATTCTGCAAGCTAACGTTGCAGAACAGCTTTCAACATATTCTACTTGTAATTCTACTGCTCAAAACAGTTAAGGATCTTCTATAATCTGGATCGCTTTAGTTCATGGCAGAATTTACACTTTTTTCCCCCTGGTATTTAAAAAGTAAATGGAAAGATCTGACTTTAAATAGCTGCAATTTCAAAGACACACTGCAAACAACCCAGACCAGTCAAGAACAGGAATCAGGAACGACACAGACACGAGCTTTCAGCCATGCAGGAGGAGTCAGGAATAATGTTTTAAGTCTGTTACCGAAATGGTTTCACTTCAGGTGTAAGTAGTTTATTAGAGTTACTTTTGACAGTTATTTTAAATGACACAGTATATGAGATGGTGGTTTCAGTAAGACTCGAGGCACTTGATTGCTACTGCTTTCACTGTGCTTTCTCTGCATACCAGAACCCTTCAGTGGTCTGGGGAACACCAGGAGTCTCCTCTGACGGAAGCATTGGTAAACATGGATCTAACTAAACACCAAAATTTAGAAATGCAAGAATATTTCCTTCCATATTCACTGTAAAGCCCTGAAAACCTGCTTTGAGATGTACCTTCCCTGTACAGATCACACCAATGGCCTTCTCGGATTATTAAGGACTTTGATAAATCATCCATTCCTTGTATCCAAAAATGTCCAGTCATAACCTAAGACACGATTTTAAAAGGAATTTTACAGAATCCAAATGCATCCTAAATTCTGAAGGTTGTTCCCTTCCACCAAAAAAAATAATTGCTATTTTCTCTCCCATTAACACTCCGCACTCTTACAGACGTTACAGCTACGTTAGTGCTGAGGAGTGAAAATGAAGCACGCTGACTAAAACCTACAGTCCTTCCGAGTTTAAAATAGAAAACCTCACCTATGCTTTATAATTAGTGCAGATGAACGTTTAACTTCAGATTTTAAATACAGTAAGTCTTTGAAATATTAATAATATCCTTTTATGGATCTTTAGGATATGCTTGTGTTACAGATCAGGTTCTGCACAGCTACACACCCATACTATAACATTTTCTGTTTCTTTCTTTAAGAGAGAGAAATGACACCAAGGAACACTGAAAAGTAAGTAGTGAAATTACAAACTATAAAATTATGGGAAGTTTCAAGTGATAAGAACCCAGATAATTGATAAAGATTAAACTGTGCATTAATAAACTACCACTAAACATTAAGGACAAAGCCCACATCCTTCCGCTGACACAAGAAGCACAGGGATGGCAGGCTAATGTACTTCCTGAACTGGTTTGTTGTTCCCAAATTCAGCAAAGATGTTTGTCATACATTCCTCCCATGTACTGATACTAAAATGATCAAAAGGTAGAAAACCAGCACGTGCAAAGAGCGGACAAAAGGGGTAGTCTTCATTTGGATTTGGGAAATTCGGGGGAAAAAAGTACTTGTTCTTAATCCACATTTTTCCAGAATGAGATGTCCCTGCTTGACCTGGGTCCCTCACCTCCAGCCATACGACTGCCACCAAACCTGCAGGAACACTGGAACAACGTGTTTTGTAGAGCCCAAGAGGTTCAGAAGATGCCAAAAGCACAGAAGAGATACTTTAAACCAGCAAGAAGGCGCTGGTGTCCTTGTCAACTCACTCTTCAGCCTAGGATCCTGCAGTAGCACTCACCACAATGAGATAAATGAAATAAAGCTAACGGAAAGACCTGGCAACATCTTCAGGAACACCAATCCAAGGTTTGATGCTAAGAAAGCCTTTCCTTTAGGAACGAGTCTCAGCGTACAACTCCAGTAATTTCTTCTAATGCCCAGACATCCTCATGTAAACCAATACTCAATGATTTGTTCTATATACATCACGTAACTCGCACCAAATCTGAGTTTTGTTCACTTAACTCAATCCAATGTTGGAGCATGTCCTGCTTTTACTGGGATTGAGTTGTAAAATTCCATTTTCTGTTCACAACAAAGCATTATAAAATCTACTGAGTTATAAGAGGTCTGAATAAAAAACACCAACCCAACAATATGGTTCATCTAAGAGTAAATGAGGACTATGACCAAGCTTTTCCTCACCTTTACTGATCAGTTCTGTTTGAAGAAAACCCTTGCTACTCCACAAAGAGCCACTGCAGTCCCACTCACCTTTCTGTACCAGGAATACTTTCATTCACAGATAACACTGTGCTAATCCTCTTCCTGGTTCTTATCCCAAGGTGCTCCTGTCTCTTTAAAGCTGTTCACACGCATGCACTTTCAGAGTCACTTGAAGGATACTGAAGTTGCTCCAGCACAGCCTTTCCCTTTTGTTACCAGATTAAAAAGCTCACATCCAAGTGCATTAGCACTGTCAAATCTGAGTCCGTATCACCTACATTTGTTCTGCTTTGCCCCCTAAGATCACTCCACAAACCATTCAGCAAAAAAATAAATGTATCGCTTCTTTGCAGCCATTTATACTGGAATATGTGGGATCAACACAGAACATGTGAAGCCGGACAGAGGTAAATTTACACAGACAACACTCAAAGCCTTTTAACTTACAGAGTTAATTACAACTATCCAGTTTATATTACTTTAACGGGTGTTTCAGAAGATGTGCGTAACTGATAGCTAGGACCCTGCTCATTAGCACCACCAGCAGCCGCTGTCCAGTAGGAGCCGAACTGAACACCCTGTACCTTCTGCAGCCAGCAGAGCATTGAGGTGTGACCTGAGGATGACAGAGCCAGAGCCGTCAGTGAAAACTGATGGCTGAGTTTGGTCTGAAATGGTTAACAGCTTTACTCCCCCATGTACATACAATGCAAGTTAACTCCTAATCCATTACTGTGCTGTTCCGTCTTTACCACAATTCAGTCTCAGGTCTGTGGATCAGTGCACACCTCCAAAGGTGCTTTAGAGAACCTCTGTCTAAAACCATCTGGGGATAGCAGTGGGTTCAATACTGCTATGTCTAATCCTAACCAGCCAGTAATTAACAGGATCTGCATGACCACGTGCACTAAGCACAATATACATTTGCAAAAATATATCTCCAGCATATAGAGTTATAAATTAAGAAATTAAGACTTTCATTGAAATCATACCCTCACTCATAAGGGAGCATTTCCTTATATTAGCTAACAATGGATTTAGAGGCAAGGGCTAATATATCCTGTCTGGACAGGAGATGGCTCTGGGAAGCAGGTACCTGCAT
>NW_010175256.1:37953-38981 GCF_000695765.1 Mesitornis unicolor
GCCCACTCCTTTAGAGTAGCAGTATAAGACACTAATGAAAAAATCTTCTAGATTGCATGCCTGAATTCAAGGATAACCCCAAAGAAAAAACCCAGACATATAGAGGCAGTTCTTCATTAAATCAGGTTACAGAATCAGAATAGATGATGCTGGAAGAGACTTCTGGAGGTCACCTAGTCCAACCCACTGCTCAAAGCAGGATCGCCTAGAGCAGGCTGCTCAATATTCCAGCCATGAGGACATGACACAGACTTTCTTGGTGTTCAACTAAAGTCATGCTTGCTGTATGCACAAGCCTTTTTATTCTTAAATACTCAAAACACAGTGAGCAGCCCAGACACGGGAACTTCGCAAGATGTCTTCAATTTGGTTTTTCTAACACCTCCTGCAGAACAAGTGGCCAAGAAATGACCACAGGTCAGATAGAATTGCAAAGGGACAAAACCAATTTCATTGAAGGTACAGATACATCTCCCTTTCTACAGATGCCATCACTAAGCAGTGAGCTCATCAACTCAGAAGGCCACTGGCCTAGAAATGCTGTTCTTCCCCAGCATCTTCTTCCTATGTGGAAGTCTTCAAAGGACTTGGCATTCCTTTCCAAATAAGCAGCAGTCTAATATTTTAAAATAATAGGGATACTTCATAACTACCAGCAGTATTTGGCCCAATTTCAAGCAAAAGATACTTCCTAGACTTTTTCCGAACCTCATCTGAGTATGTTCTAATATCTGAACACACTTTCTTCCACTATGTGGCAGAAAGATGAAGTGGTTCATGGGGTCTGAAGGGTCTCTTCTGAAAGCTTGCTGGAGGAACACTTGGGGAAGAGAAGCAAGAAATGAGTAAACAAGGAGCTGAGCCACAGGACAAAGCAGCACCAGCAGAATTCTAACAATTCCCATGCCATTACAGAGAAGAATCCACTTCCCTGAGGAGACTACAACATAACTCTGTGATAAGAACACTTTGCAGAGGAGACTGAAACCAAGAACACCAGCTTGATTCCTCCTGTTCTCATTGAGGGA
>NW_010175256.1:39012-44726 GCF_000695765.1 Mesitornis unicolor
GACTGTGCAGACTGGAACTCCAAAGGCTCTCATGGCTTCAGCAGCCACTGAATGAATTCAAAGGCACAACAAAAAAGCCAATGAATTCCCATCATCTTGATAGAGAGAACAAGGGAAGTTCTCTAATCCAAGTGCTCTGTAGCCTGTTTCCATCTGTCACCAATGCCTTGAGGAAATGCTAAAGCTTTCAGAAAGGCACTTGGGGGTAGGTGATGCCATTTAAGCTTTAGCCAGTGAGAATCCAGCCAGTTTACCTTCACCTATACCTCAAAGCCTTGACGTTAAAACATTAAACTCATTGTCCATTGAGGATAGCTTGTACTGACGCAAGAACAAGCATGAGAGTTTACATTTAAGGTTCTGCAAGCTCATTAATTTGCAGATCTAGGTTAACCATATTATTTACTTGGGCAGCAAGAAGGCATTAACATCAGAAGGACAAAACTTTGGGACTGTCATGACTGGGCACAGAACAAGTAACAGCAGAAAGCAGGCTCATTGAAGGAACGTGAAGTCCTACAAAATTAGGATCAGGCAGATGCTAGATCTGGGAGTTTGAGATCTTCGGTTGCTTTTAAAACGGGAGCCACAAGAACCAACAGTGGCCACAAGAATCCCTTAGGACCTGCTGCTGAAAAACATTCCTTAAGCCTCACAGTCTTCAACAAACATCCACTCGGATCTTTCCATTTCACAGGAAGTCTTCTCTTCACCTGTTTCTACTTGGTCAAAACGGAAGAGAACTCAGCAGGTTTTGTAGAGGGGGTTTCCTCAAAGCTAGAGAATTTAAAGGACTAGTCTTGACACAAACTCCATCTGTAAATGGGAAGATACTCTACAAATAAACCCCATTTTTGACAAGCCAAACACATCTCTCAAGCAGGACAGACTGGGACCCAGTTGCCACTTAAGCAAAAGGATCACAGGTGGGTCCCATCCTGCTAGTGGAAGTCACGCAGTGCTCAGTGTTTTCCTTCTCCATTGCTGCAAACCATGGCTTAAAGAAAGCTGGAGGAGAAGAGGGGTGCAATGAAAGCTGCAGCGAGCGATCCAGTAGCTTCAGTTACCTGTTAGATCTGCACTAGTGGAATCAGCATCCAAAAAGTGTTAACATGAGCTGAAGCAGTAACTTAGCAGTAAAGTATGATCTATAGTTTTTAATCCTCCGAAGCAGGTGAGGAGGACAAGTAAATTATCTCAGAAGCTTTGTAATAGTTTTAAATTCTGTTTTTAACATAACCTCACACATTTTCACTTTGAACTCACCGGCCAATTGTAAAGAACAGGATTACGATACAACCACTTTCACCCGTCATTATTACCAATGTCAGAAATTAGATTTCATTCCTGAGCTGACAAAGTTTAATAAAAATCACCAAGGCTACTTTAGAGAATTCTACGTAATTCTTAATTAAAAGCATTACTCAATAGCCTGTTCCACAATACACGAGTTTAACAAATATTTCAAGACTCTCTGTTACATTAAAGAAAGTATGCAGTCAACTACAATGAAAGTTAAAACAAAAAAGTGCCCGTGATCTAAGGATCATTATTCCAGACCTGTTGTGAATCAGTGAAAAGGAGAGTAGCAAAGGACATACCTTGGAACTGCTCCCAAAACAATCAAGTTGGCTTTTTGTTTGTTGTTTCCAATTACAGCATTTTTCATATCTCTGTAAATCCAGAAAGAAAAACAAACCCTGGTAAATTATGCTGAGGTACTGAGGGCTTAATCTACAGACTTTACTATTTCCACGAAGGCGTACCAAGTGGTCTTCCACACGGCCATGCTGCATGGACAGCACTGCTCAGTGCTCCAGGGCACCCTGGCCACCGCTCTGCGATTCCACTGTGGCCCCACTTACGCAGGCAAGCAAAGACCCCAACTCTCTCACATGCACACCAGACATGAAGAAGTCTCATAACTGAGGAAAACTGGATATACTGGTTCTTTGTGCCAGCACATTCACCAAAAAACACTATTGGTCGGGAAATGAAATGTTGGTGATTTAAAGTATTAACTGCATATTCTACTGGGTGCAGGAAAAGACAAGCTGGGGAGGGAAGAAGAAAAAGCCAAAAAAACCAAATAAAACCCCCGCCAAAACCCAAGGAACTATCAGCAGCCTCCAGAGACCAGGCTCTCCCTCTCCTCTTCACCACAGGCTTCCTTCTGTGAATTTCAGCAAAAAAAAACCTCTGTATGTCCAAATCCCAGCAATACAGTGCAAACAAAAGCATTTTCCTGTCTGATAATGACTGTGAAGTTCAATATACTAAAGGCATTCATACTATGGTAAAGCAACAAAGGCATTTGGGAAAGAGGACACTGGTTGCACACACAAAGAATTCCTATGAAAACGTGTGGTCTGTAGCCTTGTGGTTCAGAAAATTGCTACTGTATCCTAGAAAATTACAACATTTTGGAGATTTCTTTTTTCTTCACATGAAGATATTGAACAGATATGAACGCCCAGAGAGTCTGAAAGAAAGCTAGCAATTTATGACCAGTTTCAGAAAACCAAGAGGACACATTTCTAGGAAACTTTCTAGTTGTAGGCACCTTCATAACAGCAGAGAACCAAACCAGTCCAAACCCAGATCAACAAAAAAACCCTAGATTGATTATAAAGTTAGTAGTTGAAAAACTGACAAATTAAACACTGGCTAACTGCATCCATAATTCATTCAAATACTTCGGGAGCTTTAGTGGTTACTTTAAACTAGTGCATTTTCTTGCCACTATATCACACTTTCACCTGCTATCCGCAAATTTTAAGAGATTTGGAGTAGCCCTGTTCTTTAAGATCATGACCACTACACAGTCCTTACGTATCTCATGAGCATGCAAATCCCACTGCAATAGGCAGCTGTCCCAACTGTGAAAGTCACTTTGTTAGTTATAAAAACACTTCTTAGTGAAGGCAGGCAGTATCTGGACTGGCATAAGCAGAACCTCTATAAACCTCGATTAGTAAAAGGTAATGACCCATTCTTCCTGAAGTGTTCCTGCACATGACTCGCTGTCCCATTGCACACAGTTACCTGGCCACAAAGAAGTGCTCTAGGAATGTTAAGCACATGGAGGCTGTCAAACTTCCCAAGCTTGGCTGGTGAGCATGGAGCTCCAGCAAGGAGCAGCATTAAAGCAGCTGCGGGCTGACCTGCAGCTCTGCGCATCTCCTAACACAGGCAGTCAGGAAACCACCCGCCTTGTCAAGTGAACCATCACTGACCAGGAATCTGCCTGCCCAGCACACTGCACTACACAGCTGAGCATCAGCAAAAAACGTGGGACCTTTCAGGTTTATCTCCCTAAGTTTGGCAGCTGTACACCACAAGACAGGAGGAAGGGTAGAGAGAGCAAGACCAGAAGACAGGGTAAGCTGGACACCCAAGAAAATTTAAGGAAGGGACTTGAAGCAGTACTTCAGTGGTTTCTATGCTGGACGCTTGCTATGGAAGTATGCCGGGCATCTTTACAGGTTTTTAAAATGAGAGTCAGTCCAAAACAGTGGCAGAAACAATGATAAGAAATGGAAAATTATCAGGAATGGAAACTGTACCAACAGTGCTAGGTTCAGGTACTCAACTATTCACGTCACCTCCAAAAAGGCCACCTCTCCCTGTTATCCTTAGGCACCAGCTCTCAAAGCCATCAGAAAGGCCGCATCATATCACATGTCCACAGAGGCATCTGGATAAGCTAAGGAGAAGGCAATTCCCAAGCACTCTGAAGAACTAACACACACATTTTGGTGACATTTTAATGCTCTGTTCAGGTGACTTTACACATTATTTTGCATTTAAAAAAAAAACCAAACCAATAACCCATCACCACTAAACTTTTGTGCAAGACTCCTACACCAACTCCACAATAGAATGGCTTGCTAACATTATAACCATTTAATATGTAATAAGAATTTCCTCCTAATATCCAGTCTAAATCTCTCCTCTTCCAGTTTAAAACAATTCCCCTCATTCTATCGCTACCGGCCCTTGTAAAGTTCCTCCCCAGCTTTCCTGTAGGACCCTTCAGGAACTGGAAGGCCGCAGTAAGGTCCCCCCAGAGTCTTCTCTTCTCAGGCTGAACAGCCCCAACTCTCTCAGTCTGTCCCCACAGGGGAGGTGCTCCAGCCCCTCAGCATCTCCGTGGCCTCCTCTGGACCTACTCCAGCAGCTCCATGGCCTCTGCTGGTGGAAACTGGAAATATCACAAGCTTGGTATTTCTGAAAAATCCAACACACATACATTTGATCACTTTAACTTACAAGCAAGTAAAACACCGTCAAACTGGTAAGGTGACCAAAAGCTGTCAGAGATGACACTCAGTAAAGATCACCATGTCTGTGTGCACTGTGCCTTAGCATGCTCATATTCCGTGCCACGCTTATCTCTTCAAATTTGTCACCTACAGAAACGAACCCATTCCATACGCAGGAAGCAGATGGGTATGGAAACTAACAAAAATACCTTTTAAATGCCAGAACTCAATGTTGAATAACAGTAGACTTTTTCATTTACTGTGATTCCACACTACATTTGATGAGATTTTCCTGATCAGGAAGCTAATCTCCTTCAGAAGTATGATGGACTGCCCATGTCTACCAGCTCCTTGGTGAATCACGAATATTGGAAAAACTGAGGGCAACTCCCTTATTTGACAACATCATCTCCCACAAGTTTGAGCTTGACTGATTTCCGATCCAAGATGACTCGAGATTCATCCAAGGAGAAAAAGCAATGAAGATCAGCATCTTCTACAAAAAGTAACAAAGACATTTCAGACATATGTAGTCCAAAACTGGGTATCTACTTTATTTCCAAAAGTCATGCCCACTGCTCTCATTTTCTAAAAGGCAGCTTTCTCATGAGCCAACAGGCAAACCACGAACCTCTCCTATGACAGAGGTCTACAGATGCATCTGAGGCTGGCTGGGTTGGTTATCTACATCCTGTGTATTAAATCTTATAGTTTAGATTCAAACTAAATTCAAAGTTATTTAACAAAATAACTTGAATTACAGTTATTTTAATGTACATATTTAAAGTACAACAGCTGCTATTTATACCTATATTTACTATTATCCAATCAAGTAATTCATGTGAAAAAAATTTTACGCAGGATAATACAGGCTGCCAACAATAAAATATGGCAAAGAGATCCTAGCTAAGTACTTGGAAATATTACTTCTTGAAGTGCTAAACTAGCTTTTTCAATCTCCTATTGCTTCCTAAATAAATAAGAATATAGTTTCATCAGTTAAATCCCATCATCGCTCAGTTTTAAGTTATGAAACTAACTAGAGACTGGAAAAGCAGAAAGACATTTTCTTCCTACAAACACTATAAAAAGCAAAAGAATTTATCAGGCGAGGTTTATTGTCTCTAAAAAAATCTTTTGAAACATAGCAACCCAGAAGAAATCAGTCAAATAAATTAGCTATAAGTGAAATGCAATGTTTCCTGAGTGTATTAGCCCAGTATGAGTGTTTAAAATGAAGTATTTTAAACTCTCACACACACACAAAAAATCTAATTTCCATCCAAATGCAGCTTAACAAGAGTAACAAGAGTAACTAATCTGTCAATGATGTGTATGAAGTTAATATGTTTTTACTCTGATGCTTAGTGTATATTCATTTAAAGGCACCGGACACAGCCCACTTCAGATAAGCAAGAGGGAGGTAGCAATAGAACGAGGGGAATGGTT
>NW_010175257.1:0-12463 GCF_000695765.1 Mesitornis unicolor
GATCAGGTGGCTGCCCCTAAAGAAGCTGTGACTCCAGGCCCTATGTGCTGGAGCAGTTTTGTGCATGAGAGAAACTGCAGCCATGGGCAGACCCAGATTATAATTTTGAGGACGTTTTCTCCTGGAAGGGCATGATGTGGAAGGAAAGGGAGGCTGGGAGGAGTCTTCCCTACCCCTGAAGGCTACAATGGCAAAAACCGACTGCAACCCTCACTCCCATCCCCCTGTGTCCCTGGGAAAAGTGGGGGAGGTGAAGAAAACGAGGAACAAAGCTGAGCCTGGGAAGAAGGGAGGGGTGGGAGGAAGGGGTTTTGACTTTAAGATCTGGTTGTATCTTCCATTGCTCTACTCTGATGTTGGTAACAAATTAAAATTGTTTTGTTTTTTTCTTCTTATGATGAGTGTCTTTTGCCCATGAGCTTTTTAAGTGGCAAGAAGCCCTCCCAGTCCTTATTTGACTAGCCCTTTTTTTGGGGCATTGTGGTGCTCAGTTACGCACTGAGCCTAAACCACAACAACTCCTCATAATGACATTTAGTCTATTTCATAAAACGGAGTTAGAAATAGAAAATTTGTACGAGGGAGACAAACAGAATTTTGTTGCTGGTGTTCCTTCCATACTTCACGCTGCTACATCCTACTTACCAGTAAACAGAAGCAATTACATTATTATCAGAAAACCTGAGAGGAAAAACTAGGTAGCTTTTATGTACACATTTATAGCAATTTTACAGTACTTTACAAAAAATCAAGATAATGTACACCCCCATATGTTACTTTTTATCTTATGTTTGGTTAGATTAAAAATGTTGACATCACCTCTATTTTCAATGGAGCCTTCAACTGGGAAGAGACACTAGCACAAAGAATGCAAGCCTTATTGTCCACTTAGTAAGAAACCTGTTAAGAGGGTGGTATTTAAGTTAATTAGATGATGCTAGTTCAATACTCTAAGGATGAAAACAAACAGTTTAGTTGTGTTTCTTCAAATACTGGGGTATAGGAAAGGACATGGGAAGCTACTGTCATATATTTTTTTCTCCTCTGGGTCTATGTCCTGATTTTTTTCTTACACAGAACAGACAGAAAAGTCATTACCATAAGGATGACAAATAGTGTGGCAAAACGGTCTTCCTAATGAGACTTACAGAAGTGAGAAGAGGAGCTTATTTTTACTCCATCTGGGGATCATTGCACCTCTGCAGTACTGCAGCTCCAGAGAGTGAATGCATCTGCTGTTGAAAAGAGAAGTAATAATCTCTGCTGTAGGCTGTGTTAGCAATTGAGAAACATACCAGTGCCCATCTTCATTCCTCTCCTGCTTGCTCAGGCACTTGGCTTTACTCAGACTTTTATCTCCAGTGTAGGTCAACTGTATCGTACAGCAGCAAACTGTTAAAATATATGTTGCTGAATCTAATGAAATGCTATCTCATTGCTAGAGTTAAGTATTGGATACAATCTTTCTCACACCTTATGTGCATTCAGGTGCTGCTGTAAGAGAGCTCTTCAGAAAAAGTGCTGCTTCAGGTGTTCCAAAAGCAGCTGTAAAGCTGGTATTACATACTCCTTAGCCTCTACCAGCCTCCAAAATATCTACCAATGGCTGAATTAGCACTGATGCAGCTGAACTGGAGATAAGATCAATGGGAATCTGTGTTCTAATGGTCTAACATGTAGGCAAAGTTTAGGCTGTCTCAGACATGTAAACGAATGCAGTGTCAGCAGCACTGGCAGGGAGTCAGGGACATGGGTATTTTTTTTTTTTCCTGAGGCAATAGAAATATGCTAAGAACTTTGGGATTTGTGTATTCTTTGGAGAAACAAGCTTAGCAAGCTGGAGCACAGGAGGTTCAACCTGAAGATAAGGAAAAATTTTTTTACTGTAAGGGCGACAGAGCACTGGAACAGGCTGTCCAGAGAGGTTGTGGAGTCTTCTTCTCTGGAGACATTAAAAACCTGCCTGGACGCATTCCTGTGTGACCTAGTCTAGGTGATCTTGTTCTGCAGGGGGGTTGGACTGTATGATTTTTGTGGTCCCTTCAAACTCCTAATATTCTGTGATTCTGTGAAACTTCAGATCCCAGTGAAGAAAGGCTCACAGACAGGCTGAATTTGTGTCTGACTGGGAAAGAAAAGCCATGGATCTCGTATGTGGAACTGAGAATGTTGTTGCAATGAATCCTGCAATAAGGAATAAAATGAGCTTAAACTGGTTTTGAATTTGGTATTTACTACTGATCTGTGTCCAGAGTAAATATGCTGGAAGTCATCAATATTGATATTAGGATATTTTCTAATAGGAGTTTTATTTATGCCTAGTGCTGGGCTATAATCAGAAAACCTTTTGGTAAGTTATGTAAGTACTTTTTAAAAAAATTTTGTCGCATCTCTCCTCTTTCTATCATGCTTATTAAAGAAGAATTATGACTCAGATAAAGCATGCTGTTATGGGCATAGCAGGTACACACAGCTGGTACAGAACTGGTATTTTTTATTCCATAAATATACTGGCTAGTAGGATTCAGGAACAATCTCAGGCTGACATTGTTATCCACACTAAGTTATAGGCAAAACAGAAAGGGAAGAACTCCAATAGCCTTAGGTACAGGAAAGGGGTATTTCACAACTCTGTAGTAAGTAATAATGAGAGTGATGGTGAAAACCTGGAGAAAAAATTGGAAAAATACAGTGTAAAATGTATTTTGAGAGGAAAAATATCCTTAATTTTAAAATAAAAATAAACGTTTTACTGTCTGTAATTCAGAGTAGCAGATTTTTTTTTCTGTAATAGGTCTGAAGAGGTTGTCAGGTTTAGCTGTATCCGTATTTTGTATTCACAGCCCAGAAGATATGGGATAACATATGCTACATTTTCTCCCTGGGTAGTATGGTGACTAAACTGATTTGTTCTTCTTGAAGCACTGAACTGATTTGATTCAGAATATATCCTGAAGCAATTCCTGGAAACAGTACAATTTCATGTTATCCCTTACTATAGGTCTGCAGCTTCATTGAATATAATTTTTCATTTTTGTAGATTGCATTTACAAGGAAACAGGAGAAGTAGAGAAAATCGTGTCTACCTTTTTATTGGTGGTGTTTCTATCTACTGTGCTGTCTTCAACCACTAATGCAAATGGGTCATACAAAGCATGCATTCAGTTTTGCAAAGTCGTATGCAGTTCCAAGCACTGCTAATCTTTTCTTTACAGCCACCAGAGCAAGCAAGCAACAGAATGGGGGCTAAATTAAAACTAACAAGACAAAATTGTGAATGTAACCTGCAGTTGAACTTCGAGTGAACCTTCAGGAGAGAGTTTACTTTTAAGCCCTGCAAGCAAAACTGCAGGGTTCTTTTTCAAATGAGATTTTAGAGAGTTTGCATAGCCCTTGCATCCATGACAAATTAGTGCACAGTCAGAATGCTAGAACAGATAATCCTTGCAGTCAGCCTGTTTAGGAAGGAAAAGGATGATGATAATGAAATACTTCATATCAGACAGTAGAGAAAGTTCTTCTAAAATGATGGAATTTTAAAAAAGCAGAAAGAGAACAAGCCTTTTCTGCACACAGTTCAACAATGTAGTTAGAGCAGCATTGCTTCAGTCTGTAGAGGTAGTGTAGAATAAATCTTCATATTGTCAATACAAACATGAAAGATACAAGTTCAGTGACAGTAAATTCTGGGTTTTATGTCCATAATTTAGGAAGAAGGCCAAATTAAATCTAGAAAACTAATGGCTGTAACCATTGGGATGGGCTTCACTCTCCACTGCTTTTAGTCTGTTTGGTTGATATATTAGCTGGCTGGTTAGGAAATTTTGAAGTTTTTTTTAGAAAAACCTATATCTACCAAACTGAGTGAATAAAATTCAATCTTTTCACTTTTCTGTACCATGTTCAATAAACATATGTTTTCTTCAGTAGGTGAAATTTTACCACTGTGTATGTGTTCTGTATATATACAGATATATCTATATATATATATTTGTGTGTATGCCTGTATGTATATATCAGTTAAAGAATCAGAGATCATTCATAATAGGTGTGTTTAGAAGACTGATAAATCTGTCCACTTTTAGACTTTAAAACAAGACTTTCTTTGATTAACACTCTTTAAGAACATACTTCATGCTAATGGTTCATTTCTATATAGCAGCACTAGTTTTCACTGTGTACACAGAACTGCTAGTCCAGATTACTGGGTGTACACCACCACAAAACCCACTCTCACAAAAAAGTGGAGATGCATTCTTCCATATGGATTGTGACCTGATTTCCTGCTCCAGCCACTGGTGCTGAGCCCCCTCACTCACCTCATGCACACTGGTCCCTCTCTTGTTTTTGCAATACACAACATTCCCACCCCAGCAGCTGCAGCTCAGACCTCACTGACTCTGGTTGCTGACACCAGCAGAAGCACCCACAGTCCTGGTTCAACTCCAGTTGATGACAGAAAATTCACTCATGCCAGTTCCCGAGCGGCTGTCACTTAGTCTTTGCAGCACTCACAGACACAGGACAGAGAGTGAGATTTCACAGAGACATAGTTGAAAAAAATATTTATTAAGAAGGTAGGATGGACTCCAGTGATCAGGTGCAGGTCTCAGTCAGATAAACATGCTGACCAACCTATTTTACACTTGCCCAGCCTCTTTTATACCTGTTTCTACCTACCTGCCTCCCCTTTGTTCCTCCCATGTCCCCTTCCCTTGCACACTCCTTCATCAGTTTGCATAGTCCCACTGGCCCCCAGACATTCTGGACACTCAGGTTTGCATCTCTGTCAGCTGCAAAGTACCACTTTGCCTACAGTTCCTTGGTAGCCCATCAATTACTGTGACTGACCAAGTTTCCTTCTTGCCTTTGTCTCCAGTATGTTTGCCTATCAGCTTTGTGCCTCTGTGTATTTTGCTCATGGCTTCTCCCTTTTCCTTGCTATCTCCTTTGTCAAGGTCCTTGTTCATGTAATCTCCCTGAAACGAACATTCCCATGTTCCAGTATCCTTGCCAGTGAGCATGAATGATCAGAATTGGTTCTTTTTACTGCCTCACTTATCATTCGTGGGTCAGGTTTGTGCCTTTATATGTTCTTGTTTATGGCTTCCTCCTTTACTTATCTTCCTTTCTGCAGTCATAAGGTCCTTGGTCAGAGAACCCTAAGCATCTCTGCTTCCACATACCCTTACAGCATTTAAAAGCAACTAACCCCCCCCAACCCCCCATAGCATAGTAGAACAAAATGGAAATTGTCTGTATGGTATGGTGTTTTCATAAGATGTAAAAGACCTGTTTTCCATTCCAGTGGTAATGGTATTATTTAGAACCACCTTCACACCAAACAAGGCTTTGAAGGGTATTTGAGGTCTAATGTTGGGAAAGCTTTCACATATGAGAATGCAAGGATTACACTGATGAAATGGTATGGGACTAATTTTAATTTAAAATGTTCTAAACAAATGCAGTGGTTGTTGGTTATTGTTTATTTTAGATTTTTTGTGTAGTTTTCTCTTTGTTTTTAAAATGAGAAACTTTGAGTCAAATATTTGCTTCCTCCTAGTAAAGACTGGAATAATTTCTTAAATCTCGAGAATTTTCACTGGAAGGGAATGCTATTTTCTGTTCATCTCTAATCATCCCTGCTCAAGTACATATTGCTGTAACAGCTGGTCCCCAGAACTGCTTGTACAGATTGGGTCTGGGGATTTAAACACAGCTGAAAAAATTATTAGAAACCTGGCAATAAAAACTGAATATTTGAAGTCTGAAATATAAGGTTCGCCAAGTCAGCCATTTTAATGTGTGGTTTTGGGGTTTTTGCTATATGCTCTGAAGGTGCTTTCCTTACAGTATAGCAGCACTGTTGGCATTCTGATCACTTTACAGAGCGAGGAAGAGTAGGAAAAGAAAGGAGATGTTTCATCTGGAAAATTTTTAATAATGAGAAGACTTTATGGCACTAACACATGCAAGCAAGTCTGTCGATGTTAATTAGAAGTCAAACTACATCATGGAAGATGGTGAAACTGGCTACTTTTGCTAACTCTCCAGAGATCTTTGGGTGCAAAAAACCTCTTTTTTGTAAGGGTTCCTGCCTCTAATTTTCTGTCAAACTGATTTACCCCTTTCCTTCAGAAGACAGTGTAAAGCATGACATGTAAAGGTAAGAATTTTTCTATAACTTTTTAACGTCCTTTGGTTTCCTGCACATCAGGGAATGATCTGGTCATAATGATTGAATTGAAACATATCAAGTAAAATACCTGGAAAGACCATTGATGTGCATTTGACACCTTAAGCTTCAGAGAAGGTGTCAGATAAAATGGCAAAATTTTAATTATATGAATTCTTTTTTCCTGGAAAAATATCACCTATGTTCTTTGTATTGTTGGCATTTGATAAATAATGAATGTTCCTGGGCCTGAAAACAGTGAGTGTCATGTTAATGTACTGACATTTTAAGTCAGCATATGGAATCAGATAATAATTTTGTTTGGAATGGACATCCAGAGGTCACCTAGTCCAACCTCCTGCTCAGAGAGAGACAAAGACTGCACAGAGCAATGACCAGTCCATTTTAGTGTATTTTCCAAGGATGGAAATTCCACAGCATGTAAGTAACCATCTCCTATACTTGAGCACCCAGTAACATAGCTAGCTTGGAATGTGAGATGCGTCACCCTTGCATTTCATGAAAAATGTGAGTTATTTTTAATAGTTTACCTTACAATGTGTGTATTTAAATGCTGAAGAGGAAAATTACCAAAGAAATATATTGAAGTTTAATCTGGATGTTATAAACATATTTTATTTAAAATTTTGCTGTTGCTAGCTGAGTTGAGCATAACTCATTTTGTGGATGATACTCATCAGGAGTATAAGGACATTTGAAAAAACAAACAAACAAACCTCATGGGCATTTAAAAGCAAAACCAGTTTTCAAATGTCCAAGCTTGAACTCCACTCTGAAAAAGAGGCAGTACTGGAATGTTTATTTTTAAATGTCTCCTTGCCTCCACCCCTCTCTCCTTTGTGACATTATATTGCAAGCTAAGTACCCAGGTGCATACCTGGGAAAAGCTTAATACCAAAGAAAAAGTTTGACCAATTTCAACAAGTAAACTACTGGCTATTTTCAGCACTAGCAAAACTGATTACAAACCCCTGAAGCAGGATGTAAGGATCATTCTTTGAGAGATGATTGTATTTTAGGTGTGTTTTGCATGTTGCTTTCTGTTACCTGTTAGATGATGATTACCTCAGTAATCCTGTCATTTGGGTGGCTATGGATTAGGCCCATCAGAAAAAGTCAAAAGAAATCCAAAGTTCTTGTAGTTGGAGAGTTTTTCTGGGAACATGATGATGTGGATATTAAGAAGAATTGAGGAGAAGAAGTTGGTTTTGTACTTATCTGCATGATGGAAATGTAAACTCCAAGGATATTTCAGATACATGCCAAATCAAGCTATGTTTTGGATTTAGCTCTGTCTTTTGACAATTTAGATGCCATGAATTTTTGAAGATCTTTCAGTGATTAAATACTGTGATTGGGTTCTTGCTTGTTGGTATTTAGTATGGCTAAAGACTAAAATACAGCCTAAAATATGTGTACACATGAAAGAAAAACAAATAGAGCATCATTGTATCTATAGTTTGTTTTATCCTAAAAAGGTTGTGGAAAGGTCTCTAGAAGAACTAGAAATTACTCCAAGTATGACATCAGTGACAGAGAAAAGATGGGTAGTAATCTTGCATATGAATGACATTCTTTAGGTAGCTTCAAATGCAATATTTTTTTCTGTAAAGAAGTAGCGATTTGCCATAGATGTTACTGAATAGCCATCAAAATTGTTATAGGTTTTTTACAGCTATTCAACAGAAAATATACTTTGTGGAAAATAATTTTTTTCAATAAACCATGAAATTATAACAAGAAAAAAGTATTTCCTCTCATTTACCTTTGAAAACATTTAGGAGATAGGAAGAGGCAATAAACTAAGAGAAGTAGGATTATGTGTATTCTTTTTTTAACAGAACACATACTAACAGGAAAATTATCATTGTTTTAGAAGTCCTAATATAGCTTTTTCAACATTTGTCTTCCCTATTTCTTGTATTGGGTTTTTCTGTGATGGGAGTTTGGTTGTGTCTTTGGTAACGGGGGAAGGGGTATGGAGATGGCCCTTTAAGAAGCTACCTTAAAAAAGCTCCCCCTCTGCCTTTGTCAGACCCACCTCTGACCAGGGCCAAGCCAAGCAGCGCCCCTGCCAACTCATGTATTTAAGGGGGGTGCAGGGCATGCTTCTCTCTCTCTCTGGCACCGGCCATGACCAGCACGGCCCCAGGTGTGGGTGGCGTGGCACTGGCCTTGCCTGGCTGGGCTTGGCCCACCAATTTAAGTTTAAGCCCCACTGCAGTTTCCATCCTGAAAAAAAAAAGCGGGGATCTCCATAACCATCAGAAGAGACCTGCAGTGGAGAAAGGAGTGGGGCCCAAGGAGAACAACTTTGAAGAACATCAAGGTGGGTTTGAAGGAAAGAAAGGAGGGGGAGGAGGAGGAGGACGCAGAACGCAGGCTTCACCTTTGCAACCCGTGGCAAGAGCTGGGTCTACTGTTTGTGTGTGAGGGAACTGTGACCATGGGCAGACCCAGATTTGGAGTTTTGTGGTCTTGGGCTGAAGCAGTTTTGTGTGCGAGGGAAACTGCAGCTGTAGGCAGATCCATATTGGACTTTTGAGGACTTTTTCCCCTATGGAAAGGGGGCCACGTGGAAGCAGAGAGAGAGACACTGGGCTGAGGTGGTTTTTTTTTCCCTTCTCCTAAGAAGCATGTGGCATGGCACGAAGACTGAATGCAACCCCCTGCTCCTCAAGGCAAAGGGGAAGGGGGAAGGTGAAGAAACCAGGAACAAAAGCTGAGCTCGGAAAGAAGGGAGGGGTGGGGGGAAAGTGTTTTGGTTTTAAGATCTGGTTGTATCTCCCATTGTTCTACTCTGATGTTGGTAACAAATTAAAATTGTTTTTAATTCCTTATGATGAGTCTGTCTTTTGCCTGTGACCTGTTTAAGTGGTGAGAAGCCCTCCCAGTCCTTATTTTGACTAGCCCTTTTTTGGGGCATCGTGGTGCTCAGTTATGCACTGGGCCTAAATCACATTTCTCTTTCTCAATGTTGTAATCACTGAAGAACTTGAAATATTAACAGTCCCACAATATTACATTTGCCAGCAGGTGGCACTATGCAGTAAGGCAGTGACATGGATTGGAAAAATTTTTTTCTACTAGTCTTTTGTTTTAAGTCATAAGATTCCATGAAGGACAGATTTCAGGTATGCAAATATATATAATCTAAATGCCTTTAAAAAGCACAAAGATTCACTAGAATCAAGACTCAGAAAAGGCAAATAGCAATTTATGTTAACAGGGTAATGCTAACAAGAATTTTATTAGTATCTTCATCTGTAAACATTTTTCTCTGTCTTAATATATAAAAAATACACTTTAAAGGTCTTTGTCTATTGCTGAAGACAGTGTACAATAACAGCATTGTCCCATACCTTTAAGATGATTCTAAGCTTGTACTCATACTAGAGGAAAGAGTCTGTGTTACATCAAATTAAACAACAAAAAAGTAACACCATCAAAACTCATCCAATGAGAGATACTTTATACATAGAAACACTTAATACTAACCAATTCCTGATATAGGCAGCTAGATGTCCACAGAATGGCTGAGCTTTGAAGGCACCTCCGTACTTACTCTTGTCCAACGCTCTTGCTAAAAGCTTGAACAGGTTGCTCAGGGCTGTGTCTGGGTTTTTCATGTCTCCAAGGATGAAGACTTCACAACCTCACTGGGCTGCTTGTCCCAGCCTTTGACCACCCTCACAATAAAAAATGCTTAAGTTGAATAGCTTGTATATCAATTTCTCCCCATTGCCTCTTGTCCTGGCACCATACAACACTGAGAAAGTCTACCCCTGTCTTCTTAACCGTGCTCCCACTCCCCATCAGGTATATATACTACAAAAATTTCCCTTGCGAGCTTTCAGTTCTTCAGTCTGAACACTCCAAACTCTCTAGATGTCTTCTTATACATTAGATGGTTCAGGCCTTTAATCATGGGTCTCCGCTGGACTCATTCCACTATAACCATGTCTCTCTGACAGTGGAGAGCCCTCAGATTGAGCCCATCATAACAGATTTGTTTCACCAACCTTGAGCAGAGGGGAAGGACCACCTTAATTGACCTTCTGTATTTCTTAAAGCAGTCCAGGTGGTTGCTGGCTTTTTATGACACAAGAGTATATTTCTAGCTGATGGTCAGCTTGGTTTCCACAAAGATCTCCACGCCCTTCTCTGCCAAGCTGCCTTTTTTCTGTTAAGCCTTCAGCCTGCATTTGTGCCTGAGCTTATTTGTCTCCCATGTGCAAGACATGGCATTTCCCTTTGTTGAACTTCAAGAGGTTGTCAGAGATGGAATGAGTAAATTTATATATTTGACAAGACAGGTCATCTCTATTTCTTCTGTATGTTAAGGTCCCTCTGAAGAGCAATGAAAATATGTAGTGTGCCAACCACTCCTCCTAATTTTATACTATCTGTAAACTTGCTGAGAATGTGCTCTCTCCCACTATCCAAGCCATTAATGAAGATATTGAACAGTGTTGGCCATAATATTGAACTCTGACTACACTTTTAGTCACTGGCCTCTTACTGGTCTCTGTGCCACTGCTTCACAAACCTTTGCATTGACAGTTCAGCTAGTTTTCAGTTCACCTCACTGTTCATTTATCTAGTCTGTACTTCATCAGTTTGTCAATAAGGATGTTGCGGGAAATAGTGTCAAGAACCTTGCTAAAGCCAAGATAAAATAACATCCAACCTTCTTCCCTGTCCACAAAGTGTGTTTCCTCACTGCAGAAGGTTGCCAGGTTTGTCAGGCATGACTCCCCCTATATATATATCCATGCTGACTACTCATTAACACCTTCTTGTCCTTCATATGCTTGTAAATTATTTCAGGGATTACTTGCTCCATCACTTTCCCAAAAATCAAGATGGAGGTCACTGGGCTGTAGCTCCCTGGGTCTTCCTTCTTCTCCTTCCTATAAAGATAGGAATAACATTTGCTGTCTTCAGGTCCTTAGGCATCTAACCTGATCACCATAGTATTTCAAAGATGATTGAGAGTGGCCACACCTTGGCCGGTTCCCTCAGCACTTGCAGGTGTATCTCATCAGGTCCCATGGACTTAAGCAAGTGCAGTTTGTGCAAATGTTCTCTAACCTGATCCTTCACCACTGACAGTCTTCCTTGCTCCAGACATTTGCAAGGGTCTCAGGGGCCTCAGATTCTTGAAGGCAAGTTTTACAAGTAAAGACTGAGACAAAGGATACTTTGAATACTTTTGAATACTTTGGGTTTTTTTCCATGTCCTTTGTCATCCTGCCCCATTCAGCAGCAGGTTCACATTTTCCCTAGTCTTCCCTTTGTGATGATGTACCTGTAGAAAAGCCTTTCTAGTTGCACGTAATGCTCCTTACCAGACTCAGCCTCGGGCAGGATTTCACTTTCTTAAATTCATCCCTGAATGCTCAGACAGTTTATCTGTATTCTTCCTGAGCCACGTGTCCCTACTTCTGCCTTTGATATATTTCCTTTGTATGTTTGAGTTTTGTCAGGAGCTCATTGCTCATACATACAGGCCTCCTGTGAACCTTACTTGATTTCCAGCAAATTGAGATGAGCAATTCTTGACCTTGAAGAAGGTAATTCTTGAAAATCCTTGAGCAGTCCTCAATGACTTTTCTCTCCAGGCCCATATTCCATGGGACTCTTACAAGCAGGTTCCTGAAGAGGCCAAAGTCCTCTAACCTGAAATCCAGGGTTATGATCCTACTATTTGACTTCTTCCGTTTTGTTGGTATCCCAAACTCCATCATCTTGTGGTTGCTGCATCCAAAACTGCCTCAACCCTCACATCCTTGACCAATTCTTCCTCATTGGGAAGTAAGAAGTACAACAGAGCATGTCCTCATTTGACTCCCTGACCACTCGTGTGAAGTGTTCCTAATGTAAAAACTACCGTTTACATTAAGGGATAATTTGCTATTTGATTTAAACTTAGTGTGATTTTTCTTGTTTTTCTTTGTGCTTTCTGAAAACTAATGAGGATTCTCTGAGCTGTTTGGTCCAACACAGCACAGAAAATACTAGAAATAAATAGATGAAATTGTTTAATGAACTATTAAGTCATTCTTACTTGTGAGTGTCCTGAACATAAAGTGTTTCCATCTATGTATTGGATGACCTATGTTGATACTTTTTTAGCGTAGAGTTGTCTTTACTTCTTTGGTTCTCTCTAGGGCTGGAGGACTACTGCAAGTACCACAACTGACAAGTCTGAATCTGCTTGTGACCACAGATCGCAGAATCATAGAATCGTAGAATGTATTGGGT
>NW_010175258.1:0-34223 GCF_000695765.1 Mesitornis unicolor
CCTCATCCAGATCATTGATAAAGATGTTGAAGACTGCCTCACGCATGCAAATCTCGAAGTTGCCAGTAGGTGGTGGAAAATAGACAGATATTGCTTGCAAGGCTTCCCATTCCCATCCACTGAACATCTGTCTCATCTCTCAGCTATTTTGCCTGTAGATTCCCAGCAAGCACGCCTGGTCTTTGTGTAGGTGGCCGTTTGCTGTAATTATGCAGCAGAAAATATTGGCCCCCACTGAGCACAACGTATTTCAGAATTTGATTTTAATGTGGAATTCCCAAATAAATATGCTTTCAAGATATCCTTAGCTGAATTATTGTAATGCTAAGATTTTTAATATTTCACTAATGCTTTGTGAAAATCAGGCTTGGTGTAATGTATTTTCTTACAATATTGTTGTGGAATTGAAAAACTATTCCATGTGTGTATTAAACTGTATTAGAAAGACATACTGCTGACAAAATTATGGAATTGCATATGTCTCATGACTTACTGTATGAAGTAAGTAGCAAGTTCCTTTTCAGTTCGAACCTTCAGTGAAGGGTGAGTTATTAGGGAAAACCTATATATTATATTGGACTCTATAATTATGTGACCTTCTGAATCAATTATTGGTTATCAGTATTTTGTGTTTATGCTCTAAATATTGCAGATACCACTTTCAGAATTGTGTCTTCACTATTTCAGCAAAATTTCCTTACTGCTTTTAGAACAGTGGAAAACAAAAGGTGAGGTATTTTAAATAGTATGCTACAGGCAAGAGTTAAAATGAGAAATGTACAGCATTTCTGTGTAAACTTCTTTTTCCACTCAAGAGGGGGGAAATTATTCAAAGTGCTAAATAGTAAATGCTGGCCACAAAAATCATGAATTATTTCACTGCATTTTATTGAAAGAAAAAGCTACTAAGGAGGTTCATCGATGATACATAACATCTTTCAATGAGCCCTGAGTCACAGTATGAAATGTGGAACATCTATTATTAGACCATTGATTTTTTTTTCCATCAGATAAACTTAAAAAGTTAAATAAAACATGGCTGTACAAAAAAAAAATTGTACACCTAGCTTGATTTCTAAAGTACCTTAAACAGTTGGAAAATAAACTGAGGCTCAGGGGTTTAGTAGCTGGTGTATTCACAATGTCAATCACAGGACATTCAACCCACAGATGCCTAATTAAAGAAGCAAGAAAAAGAACTATAACCAGGAAATGTCCTGTAAAATTAGTCTCCACATTATAAATAAAGATGCACCAGAGGAAATGTGAGAATAGGTCTTAACTTTCTGTCTAATGAGAAATAGATGGGAACTATAGACAGAAAATTTTAGCTTTCCTATTTTGGGCAGCAATAAAATATAAGGATGTGACAGGCTGCTTTTGTTTATGAGGTTAAGCTGACAGTCATTTGCAGCCGTGTTGCCACTTAGAGGAGAAGGCATGTTCTTTATTCCACTCATGGAAAACAGTTATACAAGAAGGACCTGTATTAGATTAGATTTTCTGCTTTAGAGCAGTGTAAATTCAATATTCACCAGCTACCTGAATTTAATTCATGCTGATATGAATGGCCCCAATGTGCAGAGTGAGAACCTTGATGTGCAATGTCACCAAACCAGAGCGCTCTGATTTTATTTAGTGAAAGTCTCTTTCATCTTGTATCAGACACAGTACCCTGTGTATATCACTTTGCTTTTAGCTAGTTGCTGTCATCAAAAGCAGCTCTTTTTTTATGGCAGTATTCCCTAGGCACACCAGACTAATTGGCTCACACAGAGCTGCTTCATGTGAGTTTAACTGGATCAGGGTGGTACTGACACCTCTATTTTTCCTATGCATGAAACATATTCCCACTGATAGATAGCTTCTGTTCCACATTTATAGCCATATTTTACTGTTTTGATTAGCCCAATTCTTTCTCTAGACTAGAACACTGGTGCCATAGCTATGGACACCTCTCTTTGTGAGATTTTAACTCTTAGATGAATCAAATAATGCATTTTTTTCCAAAGCCTCTCTAGCCTACCTAGTGCCATAGACATCTGCTATCTTTTCCCCCACAACTGAAGTAAAAGACACCACTAAACATGACAGGAGGGTGATTCATGTGAACATGTTCATAAAACAGCCCAGTGGAAGCTGAGAAAACAAAAGAAATTTAAGTTGGACTGTCACCATCCCTTGTAGATCAGGCTTCAACAGATGAGTCTGCTTTTGTTTAGAGCTCTAGCACAAAATAATTAGTGGGCTGTGTTAATCTAAATGTTATGATGGGATGAACATTGCTTTGTGTACAATGAATTATTCTTTTTCTTCCTTTCAAATACTTTCAAATATTCATAGTTCTCACATTTGTGCTAGAAAATGAGTAAGACTTTCTGTTTGGAGACACGTAAGCCTTTTTAAAATGCCATATTTCTCATAAAGTCTTAATTTTACATTTTTAAATTTATTTATAAAAACCCCAATGACTTATTTTTCCAAGGAAAATTAACTTAAACCCAAGCATTTCTGATCAAAAGGAAAGATATTTCTGACTTAAAGTAAGCTGCGTTAGGATACTTTTTTTAAAGTTATGCATGACCATCTGCCTTGCTTATCGGAAAGAAGTTAAGCACCAAGAGCAAAAAAACAGGAGTTCACAAATTTCATTCCCTAAAGCTAAGTGCAACATAATGCTACCAGTTTCATATTTTATTCTGAATCAAGGATCTTCAGTTTTCAGATGTCTATGCAAGTCAAAATAAGCATGACCATAAAAGAAGTGTGCTTACATATGACAGTATATAATGTGGCAAATGTCGGAATTTAACACTTTATATCTAATGCCTCCAGTATTTTGAACAAGAAGTTTTGTCATAAATGTTTTTAATCTGGATGGTACTGCTTAGTTGCTGATTGTGAACACATACTTCATTTACTTTATCTAGTTCTACCGACAGGTTGATGTGTGCCCTGTTACCTGAATGAAATGCTACATTAGGAAGGACATTTTATTTCTTTATCAAGATGCTTCCTATCTTCTGTAGGACTTTTTTCCAGTCCTATCCACTGCCTGATATTGGTTGTCTGCATAAAAAGCTTTCCATGCACATGTTCTTGTATTGCTGTATGGTGCTCAGCAGGCTCTGTGGTCTCTTTATCCCTGTTAGTTTTTTCCAAAGGACTCAGCATAGAAACAGGATAGAAGTAAATCTGCGTCCTTCAATGTGACCCAGGGATAACAAGACAGATTTTTTTTTCCCCTGTCTCACTAAGGGGATATTGCAGAGGGGATGTTGAAAAGTGCTGGCAACAGCTCTTACTGTACCTTCCTTTTATTTATGGGTATTCATTCCTGGCCATAATGTGCAGCACAGATGAGAATAAAAAAAAACACCTCAGTCATAAAGTGGCGTGGATGGAATCTAGTAGCTTTTCCCTAGTGCTGGGACAAATATTTTGTAATGATTGAGGAACTAGAGCATATTGTGTGGAGCCAGCATCACGAGTGATCGAAGTCTCCTGTCCTTGACAAACTGAGATGTGATGCACACCTGGAGCATCACTGAGCTTCCTATTCAAGACCAGGCAGGCCAAATAAAGAAGAGCCACCTCTGCTTGATAGACCTGCTCTGTCACCTAGGCCATTGTCAAGAAGATTAGGTCTGCTAGCTTAGGATGAAAGAAGGTGATTTAAATAGACATTGGTAGTGGAGCACTGCTATAAGCCTTTCCTTTATTGTTTGAGGAAAAAATGCAGATAAATATATGGGTACTTTCAGTCACTATATGTAGAGCACTAAATACAGCACACAAACACTGGAGGCTCGTAGATCAGTATGCTATGATTTCTTTACTGCATCAGAGGGTCTCCATCACTGTACCATTTCTCTGCATTTGCTTCCTGCAGCAGGAAGTTTTTAACTTAGCATTCAAGGAGTGGGCATAGGAGGGATGTTTCAGCTCTAATGGACTGAAAACATCGTGCTGCTGCATCTATTTCATGCTATAATTTTTGCGATGGAAAGTATTAATGTAATAATTCACTCTGCTTTCTCCAGCAATTTGTTCTTTCTTGGTCAGTTGCATATGTGCAGCTTGAAGTTGTTTATTTTAGTTATTTCTAAGGTCTTCCCAGTTTGTATTTGTTTTCAGAACTGAGATCAAATGTCTTTATGCAAATCAAATTAGCAATTTTCATTTGAAATTTTGCCTCAGTGTCATTTGCTATTAGGGCACAACAAAGACATGACGATCAGGAAATGTATGTTTCTAAGTACTCAACCACACAGTTTGGATTTGGACTATTTGGGAAAAACAAAGGTACTGTGAAGCTCTTCTGGGTTGACTACAACAAATAAAAATACATCTGGTCTTCTCGTCTAGCTATTATTTTGAAAAGAATACCAATGTTTTGTCACTGGTGTAGTGATTTTCATCTTGAATTAGCTTTAACAATGTTAAGTAATTAATTCCCATTACAACCAGAAAAAATTAATATCATCTTCCTTCTTGTCACTGGGCAAACTGAGGCCCAGATCAAGCATTCCCCAGTCTCCCTGTCTTGTGTTCAGGCCTCACTGAGTTAGCTCAAATCACTTGCTAAAGTCATCTTTCCTTAAAGATCAAGGTGTTGCAAGATCAATACCAGATTATGTTCTTTGCTATTAGCCTGAGCAGCTTTTTCGATTTCCCAGAACTTACTGATGTACCGTTGTATAGAGGTCATCCTTTTGCCAAATTGCTGAATAATCCAGCAGGGTGCAGGGCCACGTTCCCCCTCTGGAAGCAGAGAGCTAAAAGTAAAAGTCACTTCTAGGGTACATCTTAGAAGACTTTGTTCACTTTTGTCACCTCTGCATCAAAAATACTGCCAAATTGGAGAATACTAAGTGAGGAGCAACAAGAGGGATTAAAGGGCTGAGGAGACTGATGTAAGTAGTTAAATAAATACCATAAACATGATTTCGAGGTTTCCTGCGTAAAGGGCCTGAATTTTTTTTAGATGCATGTTGCCATGGCTACCAGATGAGCTGGTAATGAATTTCTCCAGATTTTGCTCTTTGTTATTCCCTCTTGAATTCCCTCTTGAATTTCCTGAGTGAAAATGAATTTTCACTCAGGTGACTTCAGCCAAGAAATAAAATCTAGGTCTTACTTACTTACTGCAGCTAGTTACAGGTTTTATCAATCAGTAGTAGCTGAGTAGTAATCAATAGGCTTTATGGTTGCATTGCATGTTAGGCCAACTTCCTTTTGCTGTCTTGCTAGAAATAATTTTTAAATATTAAATAAATATTAAAAGTTTATCCACATAATGTTCTACAAGTATTTAGAAGGTATAAACATAGAGAAGTTGCAGGCATTTTTAAAAATTGTATAACTTAGTTTAAGCTCATAATTTTCCCACATGCTTAAGAAAAACCCACATTAGGAAGGGTTAGAGCAGAACTTCAGGGCTGGAACCAACACACATTGTTTATAACTACTATTCACATAGTTGCCGACTTTATGTGATAGAAATGACCCAAAGCACTGCCATCTCTTTTGTCCTTGTACTATCATTTTAGGTATGAAATTGCCAAGTAGGACACTTGTGTAGATTATGTAATTTTGTCCCAGTCATAAATAGGACAAACACAGGAGTCCCTTTTAAAACACTCTTCATTATCGTTTTTTCCATCTGTGTCATTCTGTCTGGGGAGCTACTTGCTTTCATTATTCACCGTTTTGAGTTTTTTTATTTGTTCTCCAAAATTTTAGTGTTTCTTTTTTGTGCCTCTTAGGACCTTTCACATTTTATAGATTTGTGTTTGAACGAAACCTAGTCCTCAGAAACAAAGGAATGTCCTTCATTATGAAAAGCAGTTTCCTTCCAAGGACCCCACCATTCTGCATTATCAAATGCTACATTGCCTTGGTGGTTTTGCTTTTCTTCCAAGAAGGGCTTTAATCCCTGAAGCAGAATCAAACCTATGGTCTCAGCCAGGTTCATCTGATTCTGGCTTTGCCTTTCCTTTTGCTTTACCTGTCTTTGTGCATTTCCAGCTTGCCTTGATGCCCCCTGTGTCCTCCTGCCAGGGCTTTGCCTGCCACTCGGGGCAGGGAGCAGTGGGGAGGACGCAGCCTGTGCTGCAGCTGGAGATAGGAAGGACCCCCAGGATGGCCCACACTGCCGCAGCGCTCTCCACCATCCAGCAGCCAGGGATCTAACCCAATACATGTTTTGTGCACACTGAGACTAAGCAAGTTTGCATTTTGAAGCAAAAAATCTGCATCTCTCACAAAGTCCAGCCTACCTTGCCTTGCAGTCACTCCTGCCTGTTAAATAGTTACCACTTCAGTGCAGACATCATGTCCCAGCACGGCATTTCAGTATTGTGCCCACAGGTGGTTTTTTCTCTCTCTTTGCAGGGATACGTAGTTGATGAACGGGCAGCCATGCAAGCTCGATGGGAAGCAGCATCTAGAGAAACAATCAAGAAGACAACTAAGCCATGCCCCAGCTGCAATATTCCAGTAGAAAAAAATGGTACATTTATTAGATATCTCATACTTAATTGTCTTTTAAAATTAATTTTACAATATAAGTGTATGAATGTGTGTGTGTACATATGCACACTATTATTCCAAGAGAGGGAGAGCACATAGAGATTGAATCTTCACTCTTATCTAAATTATCTTGAAATCACTAAATCTAAATCACTTAGTTCTAAACCCACTAATTAAGCCTCGCAGAATGCCCAGCTATTTGAAAGATAGGAAAACTGAGGCATAGGGAGACACTGGAGGGAGAGTTCATATGACTTCAGTCAACTAGTTGTCTAAATTTTCCATTGTCACTGGAAAAAAATAGATATTTGTAGGGCAAAACTCATCTCATGCTGATCCAGAACATGTGTCTAATGTAGGCCAGAAGAATCGCACATAACAGCAGGGTGTGGGGAATTAGTCCTGCTGCAGACGTCTACGCATAGCTGAATTTAGATGAGGTGACTCTCAGCCCAGTGACATGCTCACAGTAGAAGAGCAAATCAGAGGAAGAAACATGAGTTCTGACAAACTGATCTCACTAATCAATGCTTATCATGTAGGAAGAAAGGTAATCTACCGGCACTGGGGCTCTTACAATGGGGAACAGGAACAGCAAATAGACTCTACCCTATAGCTTCATGCTGTTCCAAACTTTAATTGTCTTTATGTTAATTAATTAAAATCTATTAAAATGATTACCTAAACATTATATGAATATTCAGTATAGAGGATGCTTCTCAATTTTGTGGCATCACTTATTCAAATAGGATGTTGAAAATCCCAAATAAAACACTGTAAACTGCAAGGAGAGAACACTTCAAGCAGTGATACTACAGAAATATTACTGAGGAAGAAATAGGACAAAATCCTAAAATCTGAGGTTTCATGAAAGAAAAGTAGGCATTTGGCAGATGGCAAGTGGGAGACTACTTCAAAAGAAGTAGAAGGAAAGAAAGCATCCATTCAGCAGTGGGAAGGCGAGACAAGATTTGGCAAAGTAGAGAGAGTAGGGTGGGCAGCAGAATAGAGGTAACGGAGGGGCAGGTCAAAAAAATTATTAACAGACCTGTAAAACAGGCTGGCAACCAGAAGTCTGAACTGGACTAGAAACAGACAAATAATAATTGTGACTGTTCATGCTTAACAGTTTGTCCATAGCCAAATTTAAAAAAAGAAAAATGCTTCTGCTCAGGCTGGAAGCAGTGCTAGGATCTTTACTTTCACTTAGACTCTGCTACAAAACCTTTACTGCTAAATTACAAGCGTTTTCACTTGTCACAAACAGGATATCCTTATTTGACATGATGATATGATTTACACAACTCCCACTAATGTTTAGGGAAGTTGCTTGTAAAAAATCACTACTGTAACAAAAAAGAAATACAGGCCATTATACTTTTTATCCTTGAAAGAAAATATTTACTGAAAATGGATAATAAGCAGGAAAAGAGCTTCCCTTGCCTACAGCCTGACCCATGTCAGAACAGTGCCTCACAATGCAAAATGCCAAAGCCACAGCAGCAAGCTAAAAATGTTTCTACACACTGGAATCAGCAGATTGTGCTGCCATTCGAAGGAGTCACAACAGGCTGGGAAATGAGCTGGGAGAAACCTCATAAAGTTAAACAAAGGGAAATGCACCGATACAGGTTAGGGCCAATGGGATGGGAAGGACCTGAGTGTCCCAGTGGACTAGAAGTTGGACATGAGCCTGCAATGTGCCCTTGCAGCAAAGAAAGCCAACAGCATCCTGAGTTGCATTAGGAAACACATCACCAGCAGATCAAGGGAGGTAGTCTGTCCTCTCTGCTCAGCACTGGTGAAACACAACTGGAATGGTGGGTCCAGTTCTGGGCTCCCCTGTATAAGAGAGACATGAAGTGGAGCGAGTCCAATGAAGGGCTACAATGATGATAAAAGGACTGGATAAATAAATAGGTGATGGAGGGAGAGCAAAGAAGATGAAGCCAAACTCTTCTCGCTGACCACTGAAAGGACAGATGACAATGGGCACAAATTGATACCCACAAAATGCCACTTAAACATAAGAAAATGCTTTTTCACTGTGTGAGTAGTTGAAGACTGGAACAGGTTGCCCAGAAAGAGTCTCCATTCTAGGACACATTCAAAACCCAACTGGATGAAACCCTGAGCAGCCTACTTTGCTTTGAGCAGAGGGAGGTTGGACTGAATGATCTCCAGAGGTACTTTCCCACCTCAGTGATTCTCTGAATTAAGATGTGAAGCTTAGAAAGTGCAATGCTTGCTTTCTTCTCTGGTAATGGGTATTGCACGTGCCAACTTCTAGGCTGACATTTGTAAATTGAAAGGAGTACTTCACTGCTGCCTAAGTACAGCCAGTGTCAAGAGGCTCAGTTATACACTGAAGTCTGCTGACAGTCCTCACATGGGAGGAGTACACTGGCTCCACACAAGAGAATAATTCTGCCTTGCCTCCCCAAATGCTTCTGTGGACTCTATCTTTTACAAGTGACAGTGACAATGCCAATAACTTTTCTATAATAGCCTATATTTCTGTATGTCAGTAACTTTTCTGTAATAGTCTCTGTAACTACAGGCATTGTAGAATACTTTTATATGCCAGTAACTCTTCTGTAATATCTGAAGTGAAAGAGTGAAACACTTTCCCACAGTTCAGTTCCCAGTCTGAGTGAGTTTAAACACACATCCATGACTCTCAGAGGACTGCTGTACTCACAAAGCTGTAGGCCACGTTGCTTGAGGCACTCTCCTCTCCGACTGTGGATCTCAGCTGCCATGTAGCAAAGGATAACATGATTTATGTAGCTTAACAGGTAGGGCACAAGTTTGACAGAGAATGTCTACTGGGGTTTGGGTCCTGCAGCAGGACTGAGATGCATTTTACCTAGTGATGGCTTAATATGAATTGTAAGAGAGGATTGGAGCTAAACCTTAAGTAAAGTGTAACATGGAGGCTGTCCATTGGTGTGCTTACATTTAAATAAGATATAAAATTGTCTGGCAAATTGCATCTCTTACACAAGGATATAATCTGACATATAGACCTTGCCATCACAGCTGTCTGTGCCAGATGAAGCAGACAGACCTATTTTAACAAACCAGTTCTTGTGTCTCCTGTTGTTTTTACCTTCCAAGAATCATTCTGGAGTGGCATTTATAGAAAAGGTGGTGTAAGGGTAGCAGGTCATACAGTAGGGAAAACACACTCCTTGTACCTCCTATCACCATCTGCAGTCAAACAAGATGACATTTCAGCATTCCTTCATGCTGCATGCTTTTCTTTCAGTTTGAATTATTCAAGAGATTTCTTTGTGTGGTAACCAACCTAAATTACTTTTGAAGTGTATTTCTGTAATGACCTTTGACAGTGTTAAAGTTTTATATATTACAAAATAAACATTTGATCAGGGCTGTAAGCAGAGGGATTAAAGCTGCTCTCACAGTATGAGCAAGTAAGAAACCCAACACAAAGGAAGCACTGATGTGATAAAAAGGCTGCTTCAGATACTAAGAAGGTCAAATCAACTTAAATTACTAATGTAAATTTGATATAATCAACAGTCGGCCATCAAAGTCTGTGTCTACTGATTTATTCTCTTTGCAAATCTCTCAGTTGTTGAATTCAAATTCAAAAAAGAATTTAATTTTATTGAACTTCTGGCTCACAGCTGGACTAAGGGAGTGTCATGGTTTAACGTGGTTTGCTTTGAGAGGCCACAGACTGTCATCGCTTTTTCCTATCCCTCATGTAGTCTCTTCCAATTTCAGACAGGACTGCTGTTCCTCTTCCTGCAGTCCCTCCAGTGAGACCAGTACATTCCACCCCAGTAAGAGAGCGAGTAGCAGGTTTTCTAAAGCCCAGGAAGAGTATTCTTCAGGTTTATTCTTTTCTTTTATTAAATATTCTACTTGGTTAATAAATGAATGCCTAAGAAAGTTGATTTTAGCACTGTTAATTGTTGATTATCATCTCCCAATGATGATAACGACCAGAGTCATTCTGTTGTTATTTTGCAGGTGGCTGCATGCACATGAAATGTCCTCGCCCTCAGTGCAGATTTGAATGGTGCTGGAACTGTGGCCTGGAGTGGAACAGGACCTGCATGGGAGACCACTGGTTTGATTAGTGGTGCTGAGGCCAGCCCACATTGCTGCTAAAGCTTGTTTGCATCAGGGACAAACTCTGAACTCCTTGCTTAAAGAAAACTCCCACTGGTTTCAGGGACACAGAGTTCAGAATTTGGAACAGTTTGTTGGTTTTTGCTTTCTTTGTTATTTGGTTTTATGCAATCATATCAAAATCACACTGCAGTTATGCCAAGGATTTTAAATACACTAAGTAAAAAGAGTAATTGTTTTAATGGACAGGGTTGCTCATTTGCTACAAAGAGGGGTAAATTACACCTTCCTGAACTTGTGCAGTCTGCCAGCATGCTTGACATTTGTAGTCAGGAATCCTTAACTCTTGAGAGAGAAAGCAGCCTCCATATGTGTGTGTTGACCACTTACACCTTTGCTTATTCAGCACAATTTCTGATTTTTGAGGCAGTATTTTTAACAGCTTTTATCACACTGAAGACTGTGGCTTTTCAGTGTTTTCTCAGAGTTCCTTCCTAACAGGCTTTCTGTAGGGATCTTGCTTTCAAACCAAATTCTTGAAGAAACCATCCAGCTTTATGCTGTATTTGTGCTCATGTATTTGTAACATATGGCACAAAATCTGCCTATGTTCGCATTATAGACTTTGCTACCATTGGAAGCTTAGCTAAGGATGCACTTTCAGCTCTAACGGTGACTGTTGCAGTGGTGACTGATCTGATTAAGTGTTGTGCAAGCTAGACTCACAGGGCTTTATTTTCCTTGTGCTTACAGCAATAGTTTGGACATGACAAGTAGAGGCAAGAGGAGACTTCTCAGGGGTTTTCTCTATGATCATCCTCCTAAAGTGAATTAGAATATGTGTATATTTCTGACAATATATTCACAGCTCAAACAGCGGAGGGCAGAGGGACATCTTTCATTTTACAGTGGTGACACAGTAAGTAAAGCTTACTAGCATTTTCAAGCCTGAACAATCTTACTGTTTGGTGTGTGTTATATTGCTGTCTTATTCTGAAATGATATGGGTACTGTCCACATCCAACATGCCATGTAAGGATTTGTACAATTCAATTTTGGAAAAGAATGCACAATAAATAAAGTGGTCAAAATTATAAACTTTGTTTCTTTTTTCATTTGAATACAAAGTGAGTACCAAGATGTTGAGTGGGTCATGCATTTCCTTGACTCTCAGCTGAGAGGCTACCCCTTTGATTAAAACATACTATTAGCACAAAAGAAATTCCAGAGCCATGGACTTCTTTTGTCAAGTTTGAATTAATATTTTGTATGGCATGACTGTAAAGTCCTGAAAATTTGGGTGTTCCTCATATCAGTCAATGCAGAGCAAGAAGCTTGAGGTATAAAGAAATCCCGGGCTCACTACAGAAATACCCAGTTGCTAAAAGCAGTGGAGTATTCTTCTGTCTCAGCTGGAAGTGACATTAAAAGTCTAAGGAAACAAAAGTATGAAGGGATGAGGTACCAAAAATGCGAGAGTGAACTGATAGAATTAAGAAAATGAGAGAGAAAGAAGTGGCAACGAGAGGACAATGGCTATTTCTTAAAGGCCATTTTCCTTTTTGGTGCTGGTGAAATAATACGCATGTAGAAGCAGCTACATTAACGCATAGGGGTGCAATAGAATGCTGCAATGTAGCTCATTTAAGTACATTATCTTAATGGGGTATTTTACTGTGAGCTCTGATTATTTCATGGTTTGATTTCCTGTACTTGAGTCAATTTTGCAATTTATATTGCTTGTTGCCAACAGGCTACAGAAAAAAACATCACAGTGCTTAATTTTACCTTGATAGTGTGCTACATGGGAGCTTATAACAGTGTTTCATATCCTCAAACATTTGGAACAAAAGAAGTCTAAATCTCTTTCCCATTTTTTTTAGTGTCTTTCTTACAGAGGAAGAAAAACTTGTTCACTATAAGGCAGTTTCATCTTCCCTGACAAGGTAATGTTTTAATTGTCTTGTAGAAACATGTAATTGCTGCCCCCAGATCGAGTTCCATTGAAGTCAATAGACTATAGATCAGTTCATGTATTTCTTTCTGACCTGCGCAGCTAGAACAGAGATGTCTCTTTCTTGGGAAGAACTTGTCAGAGGATGGGACTATGAACATTCATCTAAGACATAAGCAAGGGCAGGAAAGGATTATAAAGAAAGGAGTTCCAGCATTGACTTAAGATTATTGACTTTCAGAGACTGACTTTATAGGCCCTTGTCACATAGGGTTTCTTCACACAGTCCAGATTTACACCTTGCCAGAAAAAAAAATGGATCCTGCAGATTTTAAGAGAACATATCCTGATCTCTGTATTAATACATATACATCTGTATCTGCATACACACACACACACACACACACACAAAGTTTGAGATGGTACAGGCTGTAAAACTAATTCTTATTTACCATAAGATTAATTTCCATCGTTTCTACAATTTAAAGTGTATGAAAAAATCAGGGTAAATGCTCTGCTGACACTGTAAGAATGCTAAAATTCCTATAGACGTGTGAATTGGATCTAAAATTTCCTACACTGACTTTTTTTTTTTGCATGGAAAATGCCTTTGTAAAAAATCTAAAGCTTTTTAAAAAATATAATTAATATTTTAATTTGAAACAAAACAAAACAGAACAAACCAAGTCTTCTGTGTCTATTCAGACTGTTTCTCTTATTTCAGCTCTGAACTATCAGAGTGAAATTAATCTCACCCACTTTTAGCTATCTAGTTTGTTTGGTAGCCTCAGTGGCTCATGCAGAGACCTGTTCCACATGTGTATGGTGAGGAAAGGGGCTGCTGAGTTTTAAGCGAAAGACTTCGACCAAAATATCATTTACATGTCTACCTTATCTTGTCACAAACTGCAAGCCAAATAATTTTAAGTACAATTGGTCATGGCTAGAGGCATGATGGTAACACCACTGCCAGAGACAGGGTGCAGCTCCTGACAAGACGAGCAGGACTGCAGAGCTCCCACAAACTCTTGGCTCTGCTGTTGGCATGGAGAGGGGAGTCTTCCTTTTTATAAAACTTTTGAACCAACAAAAAGGCTAGCAGCCATGAAGCCAACCTGAGCAAACACTTCCTCTGAGTCACCTCTGGAAGTGGTCCTGGACAGCCATGGGGGTAATGGAGAGAAACAGGACTCAAGCATGAAAGAAGAGGGAAAACAACCTGAGGGCATAAGCAGATGGAAAGTTTTCAAGAAGTTGTGGGTTTATGTTGTCTATTAGTAATACAAGTTGGAAACACTGAAAACTAACTTTATGTACTGTATGTTCAAAGAAGATTACTTATTATGGTGATATAAAGTAAAAAAAAGAAGTCTGTGTCTTTTTTTTACATATAGGTTTGCCTTTGTTACTTGAATTCTTTTTACCTCAAACTTTCTTCAACTTTCAGATTAAAACAATTGCAGACTTGTTGTTGGTACTGCAATCGGGGCTTCTTTTAGTGTATGTTAAATGGATTATGTACAGGATGTATGATAAAATATTCAATAATAATTATCTCTATAATAATTCAGCTCTATAACAACAAAGAAAAATCTCTAATATTTAATTCCAGCTGGCAGTGAAGCCTGAATGCCAAGTAGTTTAAGAAGAAAATACGTAACAGATTGGCTCCCTAAGGAAAAAGCATATCTCAAAGCTTAGCATAAATAATACTTTGAGAGCTGTGACTTTGACCAAAATATCATTTATATGTCTGTCTTATCTTGTCACAAACTGCAAGCCAAATAATTTCATTTTTAAATGTACACTGTAAAAAAAAAATCAGTAAATGGTACTCCAGAAGAAACGTTGCACCACTGTTGGGAAATAAAAGTCACGATCTCAAAGGATAAAAAACAGTGGGGTTTTCTTTTTACATATGAATAGTAAGGTACCATCTATAGTGCAAACCAGTATAGTAGCAAAGCTTTTTCCCTACAGATCTTGTAGATCATGTAAACTGAAGTAAAATTTGCATTTGTGTAGGGGATCCTGAGGGACTTGGAAATGTGAGGCCAGATTCAAAGTGATGATGCTGCCCTGGAAGTTTGGGAAGATTTAGCCCTTCGTGCCACCTTTTTTGCACTTTGAGGTAACAACAACAAATGCTGTGTTCCTCATATTCACTGTGCTGCTCAGACCCCTATACCAGTAAATCACTGGGAGCAGTAAGCTCAGTAAGCAACACTTGCAGCAAGATAAGAAAGACAAAGTGTACTCTCAGCTCTGAAGACTGGTTAGCCCCATGCTGACCTAATTTATCTGATTCAGTGTTTGACTACTATGCAGATAGCTGATCTAGAGAAACCCTATACAGGGATGGGGAGCTGCAGTACAGCTCTTTAACAACAGGATTTTGCTCCCAGGCAGCAAAATTCTTGTGCTGCCTTCAGTTCCCTTTCAAGAACCAGAAAAGCCTGAAGAAGACAGCACTGGACCAAGACTGCCAGAAGATGGAACCCCTATGTCTAATTGATCCTGATGGTCCTTTAGCAACTTCACCCAGAGGTATCTGACAGCACAGCACTGACAGTGATTCAGAAAAAAGAGGCAAATGTACAATTTTACATTTTATGTGACTTGATTACAGTTTGTAAGGAAATATTTCCACCTCTAATTAGCAAATTTAGAAAAATACCTCTCCCTTTTTTATTTCAAAACTGTTTGTCTACTGATTACTATTATGTTTATTTGTCTCTGTGTTTGCCTGTGTGATTCTCCCTGTGTACCACCTTCTGATTTCCAGCTGTGGTTCCTCTTCAGATAGTTATTGCTTTAGCAGTTTTCAACTTGATGGTCTAAGAACTACTAGAGTACGTGCACTGAGTAGTCCTTTCTCATATTCTGGGTAAGTATGTGCAGACCAATAATAAAAGATGTAAATGGCTTTAAACAAGCAGTAAGGTAGGGAAGTTGAGAGAAGCTCATTTAATCATATGGAGAATCATATTTAATGTAGTGCTTTGTGTATCTGCAGGGATTCTTTTATTGTAGAAATCAGGCCATATGCCATTTTGATTTTCTTCATTATTATTAATAGTGCTTTTTTTCTTTGCTTTTAATTTCAGTTTCTTGTCCATGTCTCCATTTTTCTGAATAATGGAGTAATGGTTCTATGCCAGTAGATAAAATATGCAGCAAGACATCACCTGTTACATTACTTTTTGGCTTTTATCCCTAGAAAGCTTGAGGAACCCATATAATCCATGTAGGCAAGGAAGTGCAATTAACTGTATTTTACAGTCGGGGACTTCAATGCATAGAGCACAACCAGACTACATGGAGTCACAGCTCAAATGCACATCAGCCCTTTCTTCACAGCCAGGGAAATCTGTGGCTGCACCAAAGCAGAGGCCATCTGCGTACCAACACAGTAATGATACAAGCTCAAAAAAGCAGGAAGCAAGTTTGAAGCTTGATGTCCAGAGGACATCACTATGACATTAGAGGCACAAAGTAATAACAACAACAACAACAACAACAACAACAATAATATAAAAAAGAGTAAGCTTTTCAGTGGCATAAAGAACAGTGACCTAACCTGACATCCTTTGCAGCTACTGGGAATTTTACCACTAGCTTTACTGGGAGAAGGCTTAGAGACTTTGAAAACACCATTTAGTTCAACTTTTTAGCAGTACATTGGAGATCTCTGGGAGAACTTGATGTCCCAGTTTCCTCTTTGTCTCTTTGTTAGTTGAATATTTCATCTACAAAACACACTTATGCCCACTCGCTCCACCTCGTTTTAGTGCAAACTAAAATCCATCAAGCACTGATGTCAGAGTTGTTTTGAAAATCTTTAGTTAAGTACAGCTGAAGCAACACACTGTATACTCATTCTTACTTGGTACATGATTATATTGTCTGCCTCATAAGCAGTAATCTCCACAGCCTGCCAACTTCATCTGCTGGTTACCAGGCCAAAAACTGGTTGGTTGAAGACTTCGAGTAATGATCAAAACATAGTGCTAAGATGAAACGCAGCAATCAATAACATGAAATGGTATTCAGACACTACTTCTGTTGGGGTCAATATAATGTTTTTCTTGGAATGGATGCTAAATGCTCCTGAATAGGTTCAGCCAACTGAGTTTGTTTATGCCTGGAAGCTAAACCTGGAAAGCCCTGCACTGCTCTTTTCCAGAGTAAAGAGATCACAATATAGTAAAAGGGTTTGAAATTTTTTGAATGAATAGCTGAAGTCCATGTTTTCCACAGCTGATGGAGTTAAAAAACAGAAAAAAACAACTTACCTCTATAAGCTACACTGACATTTTTCAAGTGCTTAGTGATATAATAAATGCCAGGTTTGCCTTTCTTTGTTTTTAAATGTGCTTCTCAAAGGCAGAATGGACTGTGATATTTACATTAAAATCAGTCAGTTAATGAAGCTGAAATCAATTCTGATTCATGCTTGTAACTTTTAGCAATGACATAACTGAATCTAACACTAGACCAAAATGTTAGTCAAGCTTTGCTTAGCGAATATTAAGGTGGTACTTAGCTGAGTTGCAATGACTCAGGACTGTATTTTATTTCAGAAGTACAATGATCAAGGCTATTCCTATTGCCTCATTCTGTTGTGTTTTACATAAAGCAAACATAGCTTCAAACCACTGCTCGCAGTAAATTTCTGCATGGTAGGATAAGTTCTCCTGAACTAGTAATGTCTTCTTGTGTGACATTTAATGTGCACAAGTTAAAAACAATCAGTGGCATTTCATCTTCAGTCTCCTTGTTTTGTGCAAGCTTCAGCGTAGAATTGAGTAAATAAAAATATAAAACCAAGTCTACACAATAGAAAGCTTACTTTTCATCATGTTCCAGTACAGCTATACTACAGACCTACCTGATACAGTATACCAGCTTGGTGGATCAGTGCGGTATAGAACATAACAATTTCCGATCAGCAAACTGACATCTTAATTTATGCCATTGTATTGCACTACTTTTTAAAGACATTTGCCAGTCTAGAAAACTCATAAGCCCCTTCCCTTCTCAGGATGAGCCCATTCCTGCAGTCCAACTGCTCGTGCATAAACTGTACCATCATCTGGGTGAACTGAGTACATATTGCTCTCATACTTGAAGTTTGATGTTTGTAAGAGCTCAGCTTCCACACAAGAACCCAAAAGGCCAGGTTGTCATAGGTCACCATCAGATGTAGTTTGAAAAACAATACCTTCTTTTGGTGTCTAAGCAAAGGTAGTGCACATACATGAAAGAGAACAGTTGAAACTTCTTCTCTGATTCTGACTGCTGAGCAGTATGGAAAACTCTGGCTCTGAGAAACTTTAGATCAGTAAGTTTGCTTCTTCAGAAAACAAAAAAGTCCATGATCCAAGGCCCTTCATAATGAGTGCGCCCAGTGTCACTCTTCTGTTACATTTCCAGCAAACAAAGTATGCTTCATAATACTTTGCTAGTTGTGTTTATTTAAGCATTTGTATTAGATTGTAAGAGGCCTCAGGAGAGCTTTAGCAAGTCTCAGATAAATGATGTATACTTATTATTATTATGCAAAACTCCTTGGTCCAAAGAAAAGTGGGGTTTCTTTATTGCCTTCACCCGACTATGGAGGAGAGCACTATTTTCACAAGCAGTATGCCTTGACAGGTAAGATGATCTTACGAGTTCCCTTCATATATGTTCCTGCAGCATTGTGTTTGCCTACTCTCAAATGGAAATTCCGACTTTGAAGACTATTCAATCAATTATTTAATTGCTTGCAGGAAGAGAGAGATATCCAGAAGCCTTTCTTATTAATGTAGTCATTGTCTCAGATCCAGCATCTTCCTTTGCTAGTCAATAGCATTACCAGACAGATCTCCATACCAGGAGGTTTTCCTGATACTTAACACCACCTAATTTCTTCTCCTTTCATGATATTAAGATCTCGGGAGTAGAAAGGCCTCAGTTTTGTGCATCCAACCTGCCATCACAAGCACTTTGTTATATAAGGCTTTCCATAAATTTACAGAGTACTCTCACAAGCAATTTTTTATAAAGTCCCATTTGCTTTCACGACAAGGCAATTCTGGAATCTGATTCCAGCTGCTAGTGATGAGAAACCTTTTCATTCCAAGGTATTACTGGCCAGCTTATAATGATTTATCATTATATCAAAATCATTTGTAAGCTTAAGGTTTTGTTTTTCCTGTTTATGTTGCCTAGTCCCTTTATTCCCTGATTAGACGGAGTAGATAGCAATCATGTTTCTACTCAATTTGTTCTATTAGGCTTAAAAGCCAGGCTTAAAAGCTTGGATCACCATTTCTCTAAACATCTTGTAATCAAGTTATTTCAATTTTACTTTCCTATGTTTTGAGTACAAGTGACGGACTTTTGCATACGATGGTAGGTGTTGTCGCACCTCCACCTTCTGTGGCACTCATGCCTAGCTCCCTCTTGGAAACAGTCTCACACATGCCAAATTGCATGTGTTGTTGTTCACAGATACGTCGTGCTGGCAATTCATAATCATCCCATGATGGCCTACATCACCCAAATGATGCACTTCTTCACCTTGTTTCCAAATGAGGCACTTCCGATTTATTGGATTTCTGTACTTATACAGTGCTAACTGGCAGCTGCTTTGTATCTCAGGATACAAGCTTATTTATTACTTATTTAAATATTTGCCAAATGTGTTTCAGTTCTTTGTCCTCAAGGTTCATCTATACTGCTATTGGTAGATCTCATGAAGATGAAAGTGGTGGGCATGGCATTATATGGCATGGAATAGGCCCTTGGTCAGTTTAAGTCAGCTGCTCCCTACCAGCCTTTTGCCCAACCCCAACCTACTCCCTGGGGGGGCAGGGTGGGAAAAACAGAAAGCCCTGATGCTATGCAAACACTCTTCAGCAGTCAATAAAACACTGGTGCGTTATTAACACTGATGTGTTACCAACAACATTTTAGTCAAAAATCCAAAACACAGCACTGTACAGGCTGCTATGAAGAAAATTAAGTCTGTACCAGCCAGACTCAGTACAAAGAGCTTGCTTTAAACCAGCTGGCGCAGGATACTGCTATACGTGTTTTCATGGCAGGATAAATTAGCTCCTGCCTTGGCGTCCCTGAGTGCTCTGATGCCTAACAAGGGTTGAACTAATGATGACTTTTTTTTTTCCTCAACATGAGTATTAACATGGTTTCTGTACTTGAATAGTAGTCTATTTTTAGAAATGTAGTGTCTTCAAGATCTTTTTGCCTTGGCAATGTCTGGTTGAAATTGGCTAACAGTCCCTCTTCTGTAGGAGGACTGACATCCAGCTTCACAGGCAGATTCAGACAGCAAGGAAGCTAGGCTAAAACCCATATAGCTACATTAAATTCTCACCAAGCTCCCGACAAGTGTGGAGTAAAGTCAGTGTGATGAAACTGAGGCTAAACAGCCTCATTTTATCATTAAATGATGGCTACACAAAGCATTATGCATTCCCCAGTCCAGTCTTAATTTCTACTTGAAATTGAAATCAGAAGTTCTCCATCAACTTAAGGGGAAAATAATTGCATACATTTGTATATGTGGCTGTGATAAATGAATTAACTTCCCCCCCCCTCCCCTCTCCTCAGTCTTTTGGGGCTGTAGAAGAAGGATGAAGAGGAAGTTTGTTGGATTCAACCCAAAAGCTGGACCTTGTCCTACAGTGCTACTGGGTGTTGTTTCTACTGACTCATGGGGAGAATGAGGTTGGCATGAATTAAGACACATCAGTGATGATAATTGTAGAAATTTTCTGATTAATTTTCACCAAAGGTCTGCCTGTCTCTCTCTTGACTACAGATGAAGTTTGGTGCAACCACAGTCCTAACTTGGGTATATCAGCTAAGTATCTCTATCAGTGGGATGACACCAGCAGGAGGCAGGCTGCTTTTGGCTACCATTTAAAGATCACTAGGACACAGGCAGCACAACCCCCAGCTCACCAGGAAGGACATTCAAGACACTGATTATTATAGTCACACTTTTTTCTGCGGTGGCAGTAACCAAGTGATAAATGGATTATGGAACCAACCTTCGCACTTCAGGCATCTTCAAAGCATGTAACACTCAGGGGAAAGATGAGAGGAGGAAAACACGAAGGTGGCTTTCAGTGATCTTGATCTTCAGACTGGCAGATGCCAGAGTGGGCCCAGTTTGTCAGCAAGGAGGGAATAGCAAAGAGTTTCCAGAGGGGATTATAATGGCTCTTCATCAGTAAGTGCCAGAGTCTGAAATAATGCCACATAATCACATCCTTCTATTTTCCTACTTAGTTTAACACCTCAAGGGGGATTTTTATAAGTACATTTTGTTTCCCTTTTATTGAACTCATTGTACTATGTTGATTGACAGAATATAAACTATATTGCTAGACAATAACTTTTTTTAAAAATGCAAATGGGACACATTCTTTAAGAGCTTTTTTTCCCCACTCTTTATTGCAGTATTTAAGAAATCTACAGTTAAAGTAGGATTTTTGTCTTCTCTACCATTTATGCACTTCTGAACATTTTTCCCCAAGTTAGTTTTGTCTTATACCACCTAATAGGAATGAAACTAATTACATTCTTTAGACAAAATATTAAGAAGCTATACTACATAGCATGTATGATTTTATCTCCTATATACACTCTATACCATGGATAGAGTTTTCATTTCTTTCTGTAGGAAGGAATAAAAAAATTCTTCTACTCCTTTACCATATTTTGTTTCATAAGAAAACAAAAACACTTCACTGGGTCAGAAAATGATTCAAAAGCACACATAACATTTTAGCAAACTGCTTAGTGAAAAGCCTAGCAGCAAATGCCAGCACCACTGGGTAAGTAGCCTCAGTGCACCCTTTCCACAGAGAGCAATGGCTTGTCAGAAACCATTTCTCCAAAATATGGTTTAATGTTTCTGGAGACCCTGAGACTTCCATTCTCTGAGAGCAAACATAATAATAATAAATTCTTCTCATGTAGCTATAGATCCTGTGCAGTTCATTTATGTCATACTTCAGTAAGAAAGGAAAAAAATAAGCTTTTTATGTATAACCTTATCCCTTTGTTACTTCATAAACAGTGGTACCATACACCTGCAGAACCACCACAATTACAGGAGCAACACTTTGGTCAGGATTCATTCAAAAAAAAGGTAGTCTTTGCATCAGCAAATGAACTCCGTTACAAATACATCCACCAACACTGTAAGTCAGGAACACAGGCATACACATCCTGACCTGCCTTTGATGACTCCTCTGGCCTCGAGCAAAATTCATTAACATGTACTTGAAGATCTCTCTGGCAGAATTATTCTGTGACAAAATAATTTCTTCTGTATTAAGATGCAGAGGAGCAACAGTTGCTCCTAATATTATTCAATATTTATCATTTATTAGCAAAAAAAATCCCAAACAAACCTTAATGAGTGATTTTGTTTCAGCTTTAAGTTTTTATTATGTTAAATAAGCACCTTGTAATTTCACCAAGAATTGGGTCTTGAAGAGTGAGCAGTGGTAGGAAATTTCAATTTGAAAGCTAGAAGTCTTCTAGGGTTATATGCGATTTGAAGAGCTTTGCAATAAAGGAGAGTATTAGGCATGTTTTTCCCTTTTGTTGTTAACATCTCTTATACCCCAACACTGCAGTTTTCATTAATTATAACAGTAGCTATTATATCTAAGAGACAATGTCTTTACCCTGTACACACAGACAGCTGGGTTATAAAATGTACTGCATTATAGTACAGAGGAAGTTATTAAGTAGGACAATAAAAGAATTCCATCCTCTTTCCTTTACCGCTGTTTCAGGCTGCCTCTGCACACTTCGGTCTCTATCAGCCAGCAGTGCTGTGCATTACGACTGAAAGAGGCTCCATATGAGGATTTATGTGACTACAAACTGTACAGGAGGCAATGGAAAAACTGCATTTGCACAACAAAATTTGGACTTAATAACACATACACCTCTTGTTGACAATTCAGATTCCTCCTCTTTGAACTTGATATCACATTCATTCTCTTTGGTGAGAACCTAACTCAACCCAGATGGTGACTATCATGTTGACACACAACTTTCTGGTGCAAAGGGGGCATTTAGAAGAAGTGCAAATAAGCTGACCATAATTCAGGCCTGAATTTTCTTTCCTTTTTCTGAAGAGCAGCATCAGTAATCATGAAGGAAGGAACTCACAACTTAGGGTAAAGATGGCAGGATCAGACTCATGCCCCTGCCCTCACTTCACAGATGAGTTGAGAAAATAAACTTGGACACTATCACAGTCAGTTCCATTAAAAATGCCCATGAGCATTTAAACAACATGCAATAACTACTAGCTTGTGCTGCTGTCACACACACGTTGAACAAGAAAGGAAAAACTGTCTTGAATAACTTCTGGTTAAATGAGGTCTGCTTGATCTTTGGTCTGTATATGGGAAGGGCTCTGTGGAAAAAGAACAGGGCATCCAGGTAAACTGAAACCTACGTAACAGGAAGACCCACAGAGGAGGCAGTAGATTTGCACAGGCCACTTTCATTCCGGCATTCCCATCTTTGTCTGACTTTGCAACATACCTCTTGCTGTTTATTGTTTTGTGTAGCATATAAATCTAAACTGAAACAGAGAGTTAAAACACTTGTTAGCTCTATGAAGTTTGAAATGTCATGCTGTAGCCACATTTTGCTACTCAGGCTCATTTCAAGATCTGTTGGGCACATCTGTGCCCTCTCCCCTCTCCTTAGAAGAGCTAAATATGGGAAGTCACTGTTCCACACCTTTCTGCACAGATCCAGTTTCAGTGAGGACCTTGACAAACGTCCTCTGAAGAACTTTGCTGAAGTGTCTGAAGACTGCTTTGCCCGTCTGTGTGCCCTGGCCTTCTTCTGTTACTTGCCTTATTCCAATGAGCAGTTAGCATTGAACAGTTTACCTTCGAGGGTGATTTTGCTGAAAACTTGGGCTATGCCTTCGAGCACTTAAGGAACAGGCTCCTGCCTCTTCTATAGTATCGGTAAGCCAGGAGGGTAAGGACAGCTAGAAGATCAATAACATTTGAAAGTGCCCCTGCAAGATTTGCCAGATTCTGTCTGCTAAAAAGTCCCTTGTCTATGCTGGTAAAGCACGGTCTCCTCTAGTGTAAGCCAGTATCTAGTGTCTTGGAAATCCATGGAGCTACACCAGGTTTACGCCAGTTAACCAGTTATACCTGTCACAGTTTACGCCCTGATAAATATTTAGACAGCAGAAGGCAAGGTTCCCTATGCTCTACACTGACAAGATGCATGTCAGACCAGCACACATCTTCCTCTTTGCACAGCTGCAAGACCATCCCATCCCCACGTCAACCCAAACAGAGTTGCCACAACCTTCCCCAAAGTTTTTTGCAGTCACGCAGGTAGCGAGATGAATGCAACATTAAGGAATTCAACTCTTGTCTAATTAAGACGATGCAATCAACTGGTCCACAAACACTTAAGGATCTTCTTGATAACTCTATTTTTATCAGCTTGAGTGCCAGATACTGTAGTGCAAGGTGATCATTAGTGCTGATATTTGAAGTCAGGCAAGTTTTATCTTACTGTATTTTTCCCTCACAAGCATTTGCTCTCTGCTAACCCACTCTCTCTGCCATTACTGTACTGATTCCCATTTGCTGCTAGCATCCAATATAAAGTCATTTGCTCTAAATTACTTTATAAGCACTGAAGGCCATGCTTCCAAAAATACACTCTTAATAACTAGCTTCTAGGCACAATTTTAGGGTACAGGAAAGGAAAAGAAAAAAAAAAAGCAGGAACAAACTTGATTTAAGTGAAAAAATTTGGGAAAGAAGGTTTTTCAAGAGCTACTTCTTTGTGGGAAGATGCATATTGTCTATTCATTTGCCTTCATTTCCTAATTCAGAAATGGTTTTTAGATTCCCAAAGATATTCTAATAAAATATTTTACCTGTAAAATTAAACAACAGCTGCTGCCCAAGCCTCTCACTTATTGCCTCCATTTAGTTGTGGAGTATTATTAGTAACATTTTAGCAATTCTTAAAAAGCCTTACTGTGCTTCATATTGTCTAGTGTTATAGCGAAAGAAGACTGGTCATGCCCTTAAGGTGTCACGACCGAGATGGCTCCTATTTCCTCCCTCCCACCTCCTCTTGTGAGCTCTACTGTAGTAACAGAGCAACAGTCTGAGGGCAAGTTACTCTTGGAGACACATCAGCTACCCATAAGGTCCTATTACACTAAGAACTGGAACTTGGTGGCAAAATCCACCCTTCCAGCTACGGTACACAGTGACTGGGCCACAAATCCAGGAATCTTTTTTTGGCTGTTGGACAAAGCACACCGCTGTATGAAGAAGTCTTTACCACGGGGTTGTACAAACCTCACTTGTTTTCTCACACGATGAAGACTCCTGCACACACAGGGTATTGCTGTTTGAAACTCCGGATGTCCTGGTGAGTGAACATAGCACTGGCTAGAAGATTCTTGCACTGCACTAACCTGAGCACCAGCGAATCCCCTTGTCTTCACAAAAGCTGTATTAATTTCAGATAGATCTTGGGAAAGTCCCCTTGGCACAAGTCAGTGCAGGAGAGAGTGTCCAATTAGGATTGCAGTCATCTGACCAGTGCCAGTGCATAGGATTTGTTTTCAGTGTTTATTTCTTGCCTACATAAGGTATTTGAATTCAGAGCGAAAAAAGCATTGCATACCTGCCAGGTAGAAAGTTTGCTCTCTGACAAAAGTCTTTTTAATTAGTTGTCATGGTGGTATGACGCTGCTGGATGTAGGTCTTGTAACAGTGCTAGTTGGAGGTAGAGATTTTTTAGCCATGGGTTTTGGAATTCTACAATCTGTGTTTAAATCAACACTGATTTTTTTGATTGTTTGTGAATCCAATTATGAAGAAAAAGGGTCAGGAAAAGAAGACAACAGGACAGAAGAGACACTTCCAGTGTATAAACAAACTCAAGCTACTCAGTCACCGATGCCCCAAATGCTACAACTTCTTGGGGGTGGGAAGAGAAACCAATACTCTGGGAGTCAGCTGCAGCCATCTGTCTCCAAGGAGCAGCTGGTGATGAGATGCTGTTATTAATGAAGCAGGATTGCTCAGTGCTGTCAATTTACTGCAGTTAGTGTAGCCCATTCTGATTCATGCTAATGTTACAGCTACTATGCCTGGGAGGCAGCAGGCTTTGTAGATAGTAATGATAACATTTAGGACACCTGTGGTTAAAAAAGGTGTGAAAAGCTGTAAACACAGAATGCTTATATAGACTGTTTTGCGGCTGAATTGACAGGTTCCAGAGCTCAGCTTCCTGGACTAATGATTCTTAGTCATATGGGAGTTGGTAAGTAGGAAATTATATAAACTATGTTATTTTGATTGGAAAATAGATGAAACAGTAGAGGTTACAGAATTAATAACATATAGGTAGCATGGCAGTGAGCATACAAATAAGACTCTGTCAAATCACACTGAGAATGGTAGTGTTAAACCTGTCGCTGCACCAAACAGCTGGGGCTGAGCTCATAAATCCAGGAGCTGGTAAAGACATGGGCTCACCAGGGCTGTGTGTGTGCACAAGCCTTTTTTTGTTAACATTGATGGCTTGAGCTCAGGGGCACCTGAACTCCTGTGATAAAGGACAGTTAGGAGGATGACACTAAGAATTCTCTGCGGAGCAAGAGGTGTCTCTTAACAGCAATCCAGGTCTTTCACCCCTATCAGTTGTTAATGTATCACACAAAAAATACCAGGCATGTACTGCACTCAGCTTTGGTACTTCTACATTTCCTACTGTGTTTTCTATAAAACAGCATTGTTGCTGTTTCATGCTATATTCTAATACAAACACATGCCTAGCCAAAGTAATTTTGATGCTAGGCTACAGAGTCACTCATTCTCAGAAAACAGGCCATTCTGTGTTCTCTATATGACAGTTTTCATGAGGGATTACCTAAACTTGTCCTTGTGACACTCATCTGACACAAGGTCCTGGGTGTTTGATTCCCATTTGTGAAGCAGGCAGCCCTCTGATGAGGTCTCACCCAGTAACCATTCTAAGGTACCACCTGAATATCTTAGTACCAGGTTTAGGTAGCCATCTCCAGGAGGTTTATTCCTCCAGGGCTAAGTGGGAGAATTGCCCAATCTCTGGCTGAGCCATTTGGGCATTTAGCCATAAGGTCACTTAGTACAGTTTCCTACTGGAGAGGTATTTGGAGCAGGGCCTTTGCCTCAGGCTTGAGAAACAAATTGGTGACAAAGGGACCCAGGAGTCTCATGCAATGCGATGCCCAAGAAATTTTGAGGATTGGTTTCAGGACAGCCTGCCAGTGGTTTGTAAGAGGCTGCTAATTACTATCAATTGCAGTGATTTTTCCAAAGGAAGTGGATTGCAATTGCATATTCACAATTGCAATTTCATGTAGACCACAAAGGAGTCATCTGAATAAACAGCCTTTGATTCACCACCATTCTTTGCTGAATTCAGACTGCTGACTAGCTCCATACCCTCTTTTCATACCTACCCCCAGCTATCCCCTAGGCCCCCAGCTTTTCAGAGGATCAAAGAACAGAAGGGAGGAAGATACAGTGGGGCAGCTTGTGCCGTGAAGCAGAGATGGAAGGGCTGATTTCTAGCACACACAGAAAATCAGGGACCTTATACTGAAACGGTGCTGGGCGTTGCTGTGATTTGTGCTGGAGGCCACACTTAGGACTGAGGCAGATGAGTCCAGACAGCACAGAGGGGCAGCTGGAGCCAAAAGCAAGCTGTGACACAAATGACCTTATCTTTTGTGGCTGACAGTGGTCATGGAGAGGCTCTGCCACTGCACAGAGGCTGGCACTGCTTTGGAAGGAGAATGTGTGGCAGTATCACCTTGCACCTACCCAAAGGCATCCCTGCATTACAGTGCTTTCCTACATCTCTGGCAAATCTTTTTAAGCTTTTTACTATGCACAGGCTGCAGGAGAGCAGGGCATGGTACAGAACAGGATCCAAACATGTATAATATACCATAGTTAAGGATTCAAAGGTAAATAATTAGTAGATACCAGCAGGGCACCCAGAAAAGTCTTTCACATTGAGGCAATTTCAGTTCAGAAAGTATAACATTCCTCTGTCAACAGTTTTAATTACAGCTTGCACTAAGAGCATTGTGGTGTTTTAAATAGCCTAAGCACTATGAGGCCTGGGCTTCTGAGAACTACTCTGTCATTTTTCTAACAGGTTTCTAACGGCTTTGTGTTTCCTGGGTCCTTTTCTTTTTGAGCAACTGCTGCCAAGGCACGATCAGATTTCCAGTTATTTTATGTAAAAACATTCCTGTTTTAAGGCTTTCATGGCTGCTTAAGAGTTTTATATTCAGGAACTATTTTCCTTTTCTCTGAAACTCAGTATTTTTCTTAATACAGCATCCTTATGCAAAAGCCAGTTCCAGAGCTGTGTCTACATCCACTGAAAACAATGAAAAGCCACTGGGAGCAAGATCTGGGCAAATAAGAGAAAATGAAGAACTATGGGGTCAAGACAGGAGCCCTGTCTCCTGCTGTGACATTGGAAATATGTAGGTTCCCAAGACTACAGCTTCTGAGTGGGAGAAATATTAACCTGAAGAAAATAGAGGAAAAGTATGTCCTGTATACTTTTCACACAGGACGCAGATTTGCTATATTTAGATAAGGCAGTCTAAATGTATAGTGTACTGCATTTTTTTCAGTGGTATCATCACAGGTATTTGGCAGCCCAAGGCAAATCAGTATAAAATTTTACCTGACTCTTTCACCCCTCGTTTTGAAGTTCTGAGCTTCTACCGCTGTTTGTCTCTCTCTATTCCCTGTTACCAAGTCTTACGCTGTTTCTGCAATTTAGCATCAAAGACATTGTCCCAAATATTTTCATTCCTTAATGTGCATAGTAGACATTTACAAGAACTCTAAGTATTCAGCTTTTACCCCATTAGCTTTTAGCTAATGCCTTTTTATTTAAAAATCTATTTCATCAACCACCAGCTCATTCTAACATAGAAAACAACAGTGCAGAATGCCAGTTATCTCCATTTTTGAGGGGTTAACTCTGCTCATGCCCAGTAGCCTAGTCTAAAAGATGTAGCACTAAATTTAACCCTTGAGTCTTCAAGAACCACACTTTCCAGAGTGTCTCTAAAGTGTGGAGTCTTTATCAAAAACAGAGGGTTCTATTAAAGTATAAAGAATAAAATTTGACACAAAAATGTTCTTCAAATATATCAGACTACACAAAAATAGTAAAAAAAAATAAATTCCACTATTTCTACAAAGGCTGCTGCATAGTCGGTATTTCCTGCCAGCTAACCAGGGCTTATCGCACAATTTTCTTGGGTAATAGAGAGCTGCCTGATGTTCCCTTCAGATAAAGCAGTCTTTACAAAAGCATCACATAAGAGAACACTGGATAAACTGCAGCAGCTGATCAAGATGAGAGTCGTGTCATGTCTTGTGTTTTCAGTATGGAAAGCATGGTGCAGGGTTGGTGAGAGGAGCTGCAGTAGGCAGCAGTTCTTCAGTAAGCAACATGCAAGGATGAGTATTTTGCTGGCCGCTTCTTAAAAGTTTCATTTTTTAAAAAAATTACCTTTCCAATTCTGTTTAATTGAAAGACAAGGAGATAATCAAATGCTAGCTTCAATGTAAATTGGGCAAGGGAACTAGAGTTGCTTCCTGGCAGCATGAAGATGAGTGTGGCTTAAAGCTGGTGTCTTTTATGCAGGGTGAGCCATTCACAGAGCGAGGACACTGCTCCAGAATTCATTTTGAGCTAGATAAAACAGCACACACTTATTGCAGGGATTGCCATTTTCTCTAAGTTTGTAAAAGTTCAAAATGGCAGCCTCGCATAGCTCTTCTCTACACATTATTGCAACATAAAGCAGCCTTGTCTTAATCACACTGAAATAATTATTTCCTGTTCTACGGGAGGAAATGTACATGTACAAGCAAAAAGAATGGTTGTGAGGATTTATTTCTGACTGTTAATGCCTGTGTAGCTACATATGCAGATTAGGTATTGCCCTTGAAGACCTGGAAGGCAGCCAGCGTGTCTCATCCATGGTTAACTTAATGTAAACAGAGTCATGCATAAGCAGCATTTGTTTTCACAAAGTCTGAGTTAATCCAGCTTCCAAGTTGTTCAGACACAGATTTTGTTCTGCAGTTTCTTATCTCTGCTTCTGGAAGAGTGGCAGTTTTCTGAGTACCCTCTAAACAGCACTTACCTTTAGCAGCTCCAAAGTGATCTTTCCTCTAAGATCTTAGAGGAATTTCACCCACACACACACACTCATGACCATGACAGTAACAGATGTTGGCATCTTTGTATTTCTAAGGTGCCACTGAAGTCCTTATTGTTTTGTTACTCTCTGTACCATATCTGATCAAAGTAATAAGATTTCCTCCTACCTGCTCTGTCCTCTGCACACACAGGTATCTCTGAAGCCAATTTGGGCTCGAAGTGGTCCATGCAGAAGTCTTCATTTTAATCAAGGTTCAACAAAACAGGGAAAGCAAATCTGTGGCGTTTTATATTAGATATATGCGTAGAGAGAAACAAAGTCCCCTCTTCTCTGCATAGGTAGGCTCAAATTGAATACTTGTAACAGTCATGGAAATACTATTTGCAGGTGTAAGGAGTGCTTATTTTGTGGATGTCAGTAGATGTGAAAATATTTAGTCTAATTCTACAAAGAGTTATTTGGAAAACTTTTTATATGGTATGATCTTTGGTATTTAATAAAGGAATGGTGTTCTTTAAAAATGATCAATGTACCATAATTGATTAGTAGCCATGGACTAGTTGCAGAAAATGAAGCATGCTGAAAGAAGCAGCATGTTAAAAGAAACATATTTTTTTCTGCATCTCAGCCAGTATTCCTTCTGTATGTACTAGACTTTGCAAAGGGTCAAATTGGACAGTCTGGAGCTTAAATTCCTGTAATGCATCTCACATAGCTCTTGCTAATGTATATTCAATTAAAGAATGAGTCTATTCTAAAATTAACTGTGGCCCCAGGGTTTAGTTTTAACAGGATGTTTCCATTTGTGGGTACTGTGTGGCTTCTGCGCAGGGAAGTGGGGTTTCCTTTATGAAAACAGTGGATGCACTGTATAGCTGAGGTAGAGGAGATGCTGGCAGGTGTCACAGTTAGGGTTAGCCAGCACTAGCAAAACTTGCCCAGAAAAACTAGTTAGACAGACTATGAGCATGTGATTTTTCACTGCCATCCCCCCGCTAGCATATCTAAACTGATATACCTGATCCATAGTAAGACTTCTATCATTACAACAGTGCCTTGTATCAGTACCTTTCATTTTTTGTTTCCGTATTTACATAAACTGTTAGCATATATTAACCTATGTACATGCATTTTCGTCTGATTTCCTACAATTAAAAAAATTGTGCAGTCATGCTATACACATCAATCCTTAATAATTCCTGAATTCACTAGCTGATTTTAATCAAGCTCCAAAAAGCAGCAGAGATCTCAGACACAATTACTTTCCCACAGATTTCATAAAGATGGATAACCCAAGTACAGGAAAGACTATCTGTTATTGCCTGCACAGAGGGACAGCCTGCAGTTCAGCCTTTATTACACTCAACCTATACCAAAAAAGAACATTATAAATGCTTTTAAATGCAGGAAAAGTGTCTTCTATAATCTGAACCTTATTAGATATTAGAGAATCTAACTGTAAGACATGGAGCAACAGCAAACTGGACTCCTTGAGTCCAGCTGCTCATGGCAGCGTATCATAGCGTATTCCTATACAGGATCCACCCTATCAGTTCAGCAGCATCACCACCGTAGGTGCTGTCTCTTTAGGCTGGCATAGCAAGAACTGCAGAACTTTCCAGAACAAACAAGCTCTTGCCTGCAATTAAATTTGTGAAATCAAATTCATAAGGCACTTAAAAGTGCATATGGTGAGCAGGGTTGGGGTCCCGCTGTTGGAACCAACAAGCAGTTAATTTCACTTCAGCCATGAGAGATGTCTGTGTCTGTGTGTGTGTGGTTTTAAAATCATAGAATCATAGAATGTATTGGGTTGGAAGGGACCTTTAAAGATCATCCAGTCCAACCCCCTGCAGTAAGCAGGGGGACAATGTTACCAGACCAGGTTGCTTAGAGCCCCAACAAGCCTGACCTTGAATATCTCCAGGGATGGGGCCTCCACCACCTCTTTGGGCAACCTGTTCCAGTATTTCATTACCCTCATATTGAAGAACTTTTTCCTACTATCCAACCTAAATCTACCCTTTTCTAGTTTAAAACCATTACCCCTTATCCTATTGCTACATGCCAAATTAACATTTCTTGTTATTGTTTTTGTTGTGGTGTGGTTTGGTTTGGCTTTGTTTTTCTTACAGGGAAACTCACTGACAGTCACCCCTTTCATGTACAGTGAGAAATGGCCCTTGGATTGTTGGGAGGAGTCATTGCCTGGTGCAATTCCCTGACTCAACTCTTGAGTCTTGCCCAATGCAAATAAGGTATTTGCATGCACACAAGCAACAAAGAAAGAACTTCATTGAGGTTGCAAACTCAAGCACTCAGAAACAGGAAATGCCAAAATGGAGACCTGAAGAAACTTAATTTAGCTGCCTTTGGCCATATGGTGAGTTTTTGTTTGGTATTTTTTGTTTTGTTTTGTTTTTAATTAGCTGTACAAATCTTAATACACTCTATTCAGTGCTCAGGAAGGTAGAGCTTAAGGAAAGAGAAATATAATCTGATTCCTTTTTCATAGCACCTGAAAAAATACACAGTGAGGGCCTCACAAACCTTGCTCTTAATACACAGCTTTGCTATGAGCTTTCCAGTCTCAGTCTTTACTGTAGTATCTAACAGCTTCACAAGATTAATAAATTTACCTTTTAAACCCCAGTTTAAATAGGAGGGCTTTATTATTCACATTTTCCTGGTAAGACTTTTGAGAAATACTGCATCAAAACTAGGGTTTATTTCTCCACTGGAGAGTTTTTCTTGGGTGTACAGCATCCATAAATCCTGTTACATTCAGCTGCAGCTTAACACTAATGAAACCAAGAAGCCTGATTTTTGTTTTGTCTTTCCAGAAAAAGGGGATCATACAAATAACCAGCTGCAGAGAGTCTGGTCTCAAGGCCAGATAAGTAAAAGATGTTCAGGCACTATCGTGCTTAGCATTAGGGTGCCTGACTTTTGGACCCTTGGCTCTCAGGATAATACCTGGAACCTGAGTGAGAAGTCTTGGAATAATATCCCCAAAATCTGTATGTGTAGTGCACAAAGCTGCTTAAAGTAGCTAGTAGGAGATCTTTAGGACATAGCTCTGCTACAAATCCAGCCACTCTCTAGAATTAAATACCTCATTCACGGATTTCAAGTCTTCTCCCTCTCCCTGAAAGTGTCACTTATTTAGAATGCAGCCACAGGGTCAACCTTTTAAAGTATGGCTAGGGAAATACCTGCCTGTGCTGTGGTCACCCTTGGCTCCAGACTTGTCCTGCCTTGAGCAGCAGACTTGCTCTTGCTGGGCTTGCTCTTGCAAGAGCTGTAGCTTTGTGTCCTTCCCAAATGTCAGGACACTTCCCTCTTGCTCCCTACAGAATGTCCTCCAGTGACTACTCTAGGGAGTCTTGCTTATATCCTCCTTCTCCCCCTGTTTAACACATAGTATAATTCCTGTAGTTCAGTGTTTGCTTCAAGTGCTTTTAAAAAAATAAATTACATTGAGGGTAAACTGTGATGCTCTGTGGCTGCTACAGACCAGAACCGTAACACTGCGCTGTTCAAGCCAGCTCATCCCAGTCTTCCCGTCAGACCTCAGCCTGAGAGCCCTCCATCCCCAGTGCAACTGCACATCCAGCAGAGCCGACAGTGCTGTCCCAGGGCATTGTCACCCCAGGCATTGTCACCTTACAACGCTTTGTGTGTATAATAGACTCGGTTCTTGCTGTTCTCTATTCAGGGAAGCTGCTTTTCACTCGTCAGACCCTGACAGCTAATGTTTGTGTTTCTACAGACAGCGAATATCGTGTCTCGGGGTGCTCGGTGCTTGGATGACTGCCACCTGCCTTTATTTTTCTCCACGGCACCCCGGCCGTGGAGTTGGTATTCCGTTCCCCAATTTCTACTTGAAGTGGCAGATACTCACAGGTGCCCTTCACGCCAGGACAGCGTGCAGCCAGCCCTCCAGAAGGGCATCCTTGCGGGCCCAGCCCCGCCTGCCCCCTCCATCTTCACTCCCTGTTAAATGATGACGAGTGGTCAGCCCAAGGCGCCGGCGGCCCTTCGAGGAGGAGGGCAGCCCTGCGCCCCTTTCCCCGGGCCGCCGCTTTCCCCGGTTCCGACTCCCTCTTCAGAGCCGGACGCCCTTCCGCCTCGACCGCCGTCCCCCCACGCTCCTCAGCAGCGGAGCGGTGCCGGGTGGCCATAGCGTAACCTTCGCACTCCGGTCTCTATCGGGAGGCGCCCCGAGGCATCAAGGCGAAGCTGGGGCGGGGAGGGGTCTCCCCATCCCACCACCCCGGGAGGAAGTGACATAGCGACGGGGAGGGAAGGCGAGGGGCGCCCTTTTCTTGCCGG
>NW_010175259.1:0-20950 GCF_000695765.1 Mesitornis unicolor
TATATTATAAATATTTCACATTTCAGTGCTCTCACGTGTCTGACTTGCCTCACATCGGTTAAGCAAAGACCCAGGTCACATTTGGTCCAAAGGCCCTGGGCTGCCTGGCGTCTTCCTTGCAGATGCTGATGGCTTCCTCAAAGCTCCAGTCACATGAAAATGTTCATCTGTCCCAAAAACTGCAGGAGCAGAGAGTAGGAGGGCACCGGTGCAGCGGGCAGCTGCCTGTGAGGTCGTTTCGGGATGCACCGGGACTGGGAGGGGGTCTCTCCTGCTCTGTGCAGTGAAAACACTGATCTCCCAGTCTCAGGAAAAAGCTACAGCACCTACCAATCATTTTTATGCCCGCTAAACAAAACCTGACAATGAGGATTTATTGCTTATAATATTAAGTGAAGTTTAATTTAGACCATCTATAAAAGTCCCATTTCAGAGTGTTTCCCAAAGATCCTCGACGCTTTAAAATAAAGAGGACAAATACTGAAGTGCTCTCTGAATGTTATGGGACAATTTCCTTTTATGTTGCCATTCAGCGATGTTTTCTCTCTGGCTGGAACCCAACATTTCAATGAATTTTTCAGGCTCCATCACGCTCTGGCCCGCCCAGGCTGCCAAACGATGCTCGTGCGAACATGCTCACACTGGCAGGGCAATAACCAACGCTCGGTGGCCCCCTGCATCCATTTTTATCTCTATAACCAGGCGTTTGGTGGAGGGGACACCTTGGAGAGTCTCCTCCTCACCCTGTTCCAGGGATGGGGACAACGGGAGGTCCCTGAGTCAAGCAGAGGGACAGCAGAATGGTTTTGGGGTGGCAGGGACACGGTGTCTGGCACTGCCCTGCACAGGTGAGCAGGATGGCACCACCACATTCCCAAAGCCACCGACGACATGCGGTGACCAGTGCCACCAGTGCTTGGGCTCCTCTGGGAGGTGGGTTTCCTTTGGCTGCATCTCCCAGTGCTGTCTGTCCCTAGGGCTCTGGGTCCTGGGGCTGTCACTTGGGTGCTGAGCAGTGCCCAGCCTTATCCTTTTGTTCTGGATTTTGCTTTTCTTTGCAGTGTTTATGAAATGCAGCGGTGCTGGCCCTTTCCCCAGCCCTGCGGGGAGTGGGGTTGGAGGGTGCTGGGATGTGGTCCTGGGGAGGGCGGTGGTTGGTGCCCCCCGATCCGCAGCGCCCATCACGGCTCCCAGTCAGGTCCTTGGATGAACAGCAAGTGGGATATGATCTGCTGTAGGCAGAGCTGGAAATGGCAAAGCGATGACGAATAGCATTGCTATGGTAACCCCATCAGTTACCGGCCTCGGCTCAATCCACCCCGGCAAGGTTGGGAGCAGAGGAGGGGAGAAAAAGGAGACAAGAAGAGCAGGAGAGGAGCTCACCTGGTGACAGCGAGCGCACCCGGCTGATTGGATTCATCGCTTGCTATTTAGAAAGCGCTGTTTTAAAAATACTCAGAATTTTAATTATGCCTCGACACACACTTTATTCCTAATGAAGAAGAACTTGACAGCAAGGGCAGGTGCTGTGAATGATGGCTTTTCCCAATGCCAGAGGAGCTTGGGAGCAGCTTGGACCCTGTGCACTGAGAGTGTAGACAAACCCCATCCAGGGACATCAGAGCGGGGCCTGGTGTCTGCAGGGTGAACATCTCCATGGGAGCACCCTGCTCTTGAAGGTCAATGCACAATTCTGATCTCCCCTCTGCCTCAGGCTGCCCAGTTTGCCCAGTTGCCCCAGTGCTAGACCAGTAACGTGGTAATTCAGCCGTGCGTTTTGCACCAGGGTGGGCAGAGCAGAAATAGCTTCATCCTGGCAGTAAGGAAGATTTCTTTATTCTGCCTTTCAAACCCAAATATTAGACAGAAGACGACAGCTCTCTGGGGTGGTCTCAGCATTATTATTTTTTAATCTGTGCTCCTGACACCCATAAGTTTTACAGAGGCAGCAGCAGCAGCCCCTTCCCCAGGAGATGGAGCCTGCAGCAGCTGGCAGGGCGGGTGACTTCGGGTGGGTTTACACGTTCATCGCTCAGGGTAGTGAACTGGTGCTTCTACAACACCCCAGAAATGATGGTAAATGTGTTTTAAAATTTTGTGACAGTGCATGCACAAATCACCAATTAAAGACTCCCTAAGTGCCCATTAACATGATAAGTCGTAACAGCTCCAAAAGAGACATTATTGTTTATCACGTCAGCGACCCGTGGATTAAGGACTCCCCAAGTACACATTGACAGGGGGAGTGGACCATCTCCGGAGCCACTCACTGCGCTGCCACAGCCAGATGTGGAGAACAGCGGTGCTGCAGCAGCACCCACAGCACCCAGCCAGGAGGCTCTGGCTCCGGTGGGTCTGTTATCAGTACACACTGCTTTAAAATAGGCTTAAAAACCAAAGTCTCATGGCTCTCCTGATCCTGCTTACATCCATCCTGCCTCATCAACCTGTGACAGTTTGTTTCAGAGCCACTGAAAGTTGTTGCACCTACTGGTTTCTGTGTTTTTTTACTCTTCTATTTGCAAAAGCATCAGTGTACACTTAATCTTCACTTTTAATTGAAAAGCACATTTTTCCCAAGCCAAAATTGGAATTATTTTGCAAGGGTGCAGCAATGCCCTGTGGGAGCCATGGTCCTGTAATGCAGCCCCGCTCCTTTCAGCACAGCTCAGCTCTGGGACTCGCCACCACCACACCACCAGCAAGCACCACTACATCAGCACCACCACATCAGCACCACCACCCCATCATCGTCATCACCACCATCACAACCACCACATCATCACTGCTACCATATCACCACCACCACATCACTACCACCACATCATCACCATCACCTCATCACCAACACCACCACATCACCACCACCACATCACCAACATCACCACATCATCACCACCACCCCATCACTAACATCACCACATCATCACCACCACCCCATCACTAACACCACCACATCATCACCACCACCCCATCATCACCATCACATCACTGCTACCGTATCACCGCCACGACCACCCCCCTATCACCACCACCACATCACCACCACCACACCATCTCCCCCTGGGCGCTGCTCTCCCACCCCGTCCCTGCCAGCCCTGCCTTTGGCCAGCAATGCAGTGCTACGGATACAGGAGCGGAGCTGCTGCCATCGCTGCCTCTGCTTCAAGTGTGATGATGTCTCTTAATTTCCAGGCACACTCATTACAAGGCAGGGCAGCTTATTATACACAATATACAATTTATGCGAGGAACGCAAATTCCCAGGCCTATAAACATCCTGTCTCCGGTTCCAGCGGCACTGACAGAGTTGTACGCTTCAATTTCTGCCCAAACCCTCATACGCTGTCTGGTCCCATGAACAGCTCTCGGCTTTAGTCTGCTCATCCCAATTATTGTCTCAGGACTTTAAGCCAGGCAGGATTCAGTCTGAATTCCCCAAATCTCTCCATTAAACAGATCTCTTCTTGTTAGAACCGATTTATTCAAGATGCAAATGACAGGGTCACTACCCAATTGAAATCATTTTCATCCAGAGCCAAATCACACACTTTAGTCTTCTTGGCATGAAGCAGTGAGCTATTAAAACTGGGAAGAAGATACAGTCAGGCTGCTTCATTCCTCGCTTCAGGCCTTCTTCATCAGTGTTTTACTTGGAGAGCCATAGCTCCAGTTTAATGTGAACCCTGACACTGTGGTGTGTGGTGAAACTGAGGCCAGCTCCATAGACAGGCAAAGCAGAGCCCCTCCACCTCAGTGTCCCAGTCACCAGCCCTAACCAGAAGCTCCACCACGGCTGGTTGCCCACAGACCCTGGTCCAAAGGGCTGCTGCCTGCCTTGGCTTCCCAGGGGAGGGTAACCAGGAGCTTTGGGGCTGGTGCAGTGGGCGCAGGGCTCACCAGGGGATGCTGCTCATGGGATGCTCACGGGTGAATGCTCATTGGAGGATGCTTGTGGCATGTGGGATGATGCTCACCAGAGGATGCTCACCGGAGGATGCTCTTCTCCTGTCTTTACCAGTCACTGAGTCATGGCCTGACCTTGCAAAAAGTGCCAGAAACAAAAAGCACCGAAAGATTGCACCCAAGCCCTGCGTTTTGCTCGAGTCCCTCTCGAGGATTACAGTCCGTGCCTGGCACTGTGACCAGTACCCACCTGTGGCTTTGTCCCTGCATGAGTGGAGCCAAAGCTGCAGCGCAGAGCAGTGCTGAGCTGGGGTTTGCTGCTCCTGCCGAGCCCCCAGCCCTGGGGAGAGGGAAGGCGGGGGTAGATAGCAGGCTCCGTTACAGAGGAAGAGGAGCGTGTTATCCGATCCAAGAGCTGCAGGAGCAGAGATGAATAATGAGTCTACAGCACTTCCACTTGTTTTCCTCAATACTCAGACTTGGCTTCTTTCCCTTAGATCCAATACTAACAAAACTGTATTTGAAATTCACCCAAGTGTACAGTAACCATGCCAATGTGTTAGCAACTTACTTCTGGCACACTGCTGGTAACATGTAATTACACCTGACACCATGCTATTTAGTGTATTTCATTCAAATTAAACAGTGCGCTTTAGCGTCCTTAAAGGCAATGTCGCCTTTAAGCCTCACAGGAGTGCACGGCGTGTACCTGGTGCCAAAAAATGCACAGGTGTGCACATGCACACGCATGCACACGCATGTGCACGCAACCCAGGAGCTGCAAGAGAGGTGGGATGTGCCACTGCCCCCCTGTTCCCACTACAGGGATGGGGAGCGGTGCCACCGAGCCCTGGGAGCTGCTGACAGCCAGGAGTTTTGACTAAAAAGGGTCCCTCCCATCCCCGTTATCCTCATTAGCGGCCCCAGCACTCGGGCTGCTGGCCATGAGGCTCCTCGGTATTATATATAGAAAGTTAACAAGGATCTGCAGGGCAATTGGGAAGTAATGGGAGCTTTTAAGGGTTTATTTTATTGAAACATTTTAACACTAAATCTCCTGTTAGACCAGCAATTTCTATTTCAATACTTGGAGCCGTTTCTGTACTTGTCACTGAATCTTAATGGGGGCAGGCCAGGGCTGAGCACTGGGTCCTGCACCTTGATGAGCAAAAAGTGGCGATTAACTGGGAACTGATGCCATTAATAACACCCTGGGTCTCTCCCACCTCCCCATTCCCCACCGGCTGCAGCCACTGTGGTGCTGTGAACCCTCAGAGCTCCTTGCATATGAGCCTGGGGTACAGGGGTTGTGCTGGACCCCCCCTGAGCAGGCTGTGCACAGGGGATGGATCCATGGGGTCTGGGTATGAGGTTTGTTCCCACAAAGGCAAGGTGCCCAATCTCGCTGTAACCCCCAGTCCGTGCCCTGCCACCGTATCTCCAAGCACGGCAGCTTCGAGCGTCTCCCCTCGCTTCACGTGCTCGGCGCGTCTCTCATTTCTGGCAGGTCTATTGAATTGCTCTCCTGAACGCGCATGAAGTGTATGAAATGTTATAGAACAATAAATACATTTAAAAGATGGGGATGCAGCATGTCAGCCAAGTAATTTCCCCTCCGTAAAAGGAGCTGGGAAAGAGAGCGGTGAAGTTGCTGCGATCCTATTTCAGACTTCATACAGCATCTGCAATAACATCAGTGCAATCCAAAAGGAAACAATACACAGCTTATGAGCACCTTAAGTGCGCGTTGTACCTGTGTTTACTCCATTAGGTTGTGTCACATTGCATTTGAACTGGAAACTTCGTGTCTCAGTCTGCTCACCACACTGTGTAAGGCAGGAGAAATCCTCCCAGGGGAGGGAAGGATCCTGCAGAGCTTCCCCACTATCACAATTACTAAGGAAACTGGGAGCCTGGCACTGCAGCAGGCAGCGTCTGCAGTGGGCAGCATCCATGGTGGGCAGCAGCATCTGTGGTGGGCAGCATTTGCACTGGGCAACATCTGTGGTGGGCAGTGTCCGTGATGGGCAGCATCCACAGTGAGCAGCGCCCATGGTGGACAGCACCATCTGCGGTGGCCAGCATCTGCAGTGGGCAGCATCCGTGGTGGGCAGTGTCCGTGATGGGCAGCATCCACAGTGAGCAGCGCCCATGGTGGACAGCACCATCTGCGGTGGCCAGCATCTGCAGTGGGCAGCATCCGTGGTGGGCAGTGTCCGTGATGGGCAGCATCCATGGTGGGCAGCATCTACAATAAGCAGCAGCATCCGTGGTTGACAGCATCCATGGTGGACAGTGTCCACGGTGGGCAGCATCCATATATTATTAAAAATGCACAAAAGGTCTACTACTGTGGAGCATGGCATGGCAACACTTCTGCCCGTGGCTCCAAGTGCACCCTTCCTGCCCCAGCCCCACATCTGCAGTGAATAAAAACCCATCTGCATGTAAAAAACTCCATCAGGAATGCGTGAATCTCTGAAGGGACCGGGTTGTGCAACCTTTAGTACAGCCATGCCACAGGCAGGCAGGATTTATGAGTATAAGGCAGTGATCTGCATGTGATGGATAATAGGAGTTCATTATAAGGCTGAAGTAAAAATTAATCGCAGCACATTGGAAAAGGTCACAGCCCCCTCTCTAAACTTTATAGGGCCAGTCAAAATGCAGTAGAACAAAATAGGAAGGTGATAAAAAAAATAAGTATTCTGTGAAAAAAGGTATGTAGGTAGATAGGTGGACAGACGGATGGATAATGGATGGATGGATGGATGGATGGATGGATGGAGAGTGTGTATGTGTGCACTATAGAGGCAGATGAGAAGGCATCCATGGCTCTGTTTCCACCTGCTCAGCTCCCCCCCACATTCAACATTTCTCTCACAAGTATTTATTTGTTTCTCTGCGCTCCCGTGGCAGCTCAAAGCCAGCTCTGGGGTCCCTTTGCCCTCATCACTGGGATGTGCTCCTCTCTTGGAGAAGAACCTAGGGGTTATTTAGCAATGCCATCAGTGGCAAAAGTCAGCGCTGGCTTGTGGGCTGCTAATGAAAGGATAACACTGGCTGAATAAATTATCTGTTGCATTATTTTCCCTCGGCTTTGGTGCGTTGCGATGGTGTGAGACAATAAAAGTTTTATTTATGCCTGTCTGCGAGCCGGTCTCTGCCAGCGGGGAGAGATGAATGGTTTCCTGATCCTCTCCCCATGAACCCTGCTAATATCACTGTGTCCAAACCGTAAGGCCCTGAAAATCGGGGCTGACAAATGGAAACCAAAGCAGCCACTTGACCCTCCCGACGTGTCCCCTCCTCCAGAAGACACTGGCATTTCCAGTGCCATTTGCTGAATATTGATAACTTCAAGAATAACTTCAATAAATAACCTAAACCGGGTGGCTCTGCACACCAGGATGGGCACAGGGGCTCCCTGGGGTGCCAGCCCAGGGTGGGATGGGGAGCACTCCCAGCTCCCCTGTCCTGCCTTGACAACTTGCAAGGATGATAATTTATACATTTTAAAAATGGGTAGGGGGGAGGAAAAAATCTAATTAAGAAAACAGCGTGGCTCAGTACAAACTTTGGGGTGATTTCATCTTATTTTTGCTTCGGTGATTTTCAGACGAACACGAACCATCCAATTATCCCGTCATTTCTACACGGGCTGAGGAGCAGCTACGAAAGGGGAAAGGTCAGCACATTCCAGAGAGCAGGACTAAAATGCCTTCATTTCTTCTAATATCAGTCTGTTTAATTACTGGAACAATTGTTTGAACATTTTAATATATTAATTTAGCAGGAGGATAATTGTATGATTACAAATTCACTTTGGCTGCGATAAACTGAAAAGCCGGAGCTTGCGCTAAAATGAAATCCAGACTTTCTAGGAAGAAAGAAAATAAAGGCAGAAGGTGAGCGTTGGGTTCACCCCTTTAATTAATGGGGAATTAATCCTGAGCCTGTCTGTGCAAACCCAGAAGGCTGGGATGGGAGAGTGCTGCACCCCAGGATGGGACAGGGGTGAGAAACACCAGAAATGGGGGAAAACAGGCACAAAAGCAAGGAGATTTGGGGATTTCTCACTTCTCAGAGGGGTTTGATCCTGATACTCCTGGGAAGGCGTTAGCGTCGAGTTTTTCCATTTTTTTTTCCCAAAAAAAGAGCCTGGCAAGCAGTGAAACATCAACACAAAGCACTCATGTTTTGACATTTAACAATGCATTTTGGACTTTGTTTGAAATAGCCCATACTGATACTTGCTTAATTTGGAGTAGAAGTATGTAAACGGGGGTCAGCACTCAATGTGCCTGCTTCGGGATGGCTGAAACACCCCTGCGAGCTGAACATGGGGACTTGGATTGACCAAGAAGTGAGATTTTGACCTCAATTCTGTTGCCAGTTCTGGGCAGGGCAGGGGAGTGGGACTGGGGACCCCCAGGGGCAAGGGTCTGGGGTCCCAGGGGCCAGTGCATCCCCTACACACAGCTCAGCTGGCACTGCTGCAGCCACCAGTGGAGAGAAAATTGGTCTTTAACAGCAATTCCTGGAAATGTCACTGAGTGTAAACACCAGGCAACCTCTGCTGCTCCCCCAGCTCCTCGGGGAGCCCACCGCAAATTCAATAACACAGCCCGCGCTTCCCAAATGATAGCACCTCCTGTTTGAAGTAAATTCGTCTCAAACCCATATGGCCTAACACCTTTACTGGCCTTTGGAGGAGGCACCTCCATCCTCCCAGGCCAGCAGCAGACACTGACACAGCCCCGCATCCCTGGTGTCACCGTTGCAGGGGCTCTGCTACCACCCCTGCCCCATGATGGGGCTGGGTACCAGGGTTCAGGCAGGGTGGGTGTCCCTCTGCTAAAAGACCCCCAGGAAGGGTGAGCCCTGGGGCTGAGCAGCCTTGTCCCCATGTCCCATGGGCCGTGCTGGTCCCTCTCGGCCGCCCCGCTGCAGGCAGTGCTCTTCATGCTGGGGTGGTTTTCAATTATCGGAGAAGTTCTCCGATTTCTGCCTTTGTCCGGTATCTCCCGAAGTATCTCATCCCAGACAACAATTATATAATCCATCCATGACAGGGCGATCAGTCACGCTGCAAATTAAGCATCTCAAATAAGGATTTATTAGAATTAATCAGACAATTAATATATGGCCATTAAATAGAGTTTATTAAAATACATCTAAGTGTATTAACTATTTAATAGGATAGATATTGGGCACGGTGCTGGCAAAAGGCTTTCCAGTCCTCCTCCCTCTCCCAAATGGGCCCAGGGCGAACCACAGTGACAAACCCTGCAGCGATGCCTGCAAATGCCCCATGTGCAGGTGCCAGGAGCCTGCGATACTGGGGGGGGGGCTCCTCTGCAACCCCCTGTGTCCCCACAGCACCAGAGGGGGTTGTTTTAATACAGAAACAAACAAAAAGGCAGAACTAAGAAGGGCTCAGCAAAAGGGGCCCAGTAAAGCTGGGGGTCCAGCTCCCAGGGGATGCAAACCTTGGTCCCTCTCATGTTTCTAATGACCCCCCTGGCCCCTGTTGAGTGCCCCCAGGCTTCGTCTGCCTCTCTGCAGGTTCTATCTCTCTGTTCAGTGCCATTGCTCCATTCCCCTCTCTCCTCCAAAGCATCTCCCATCACCTCCAGTGCCATCACCAGCCGCTCCGGATCATCCCAGTCATACTTTGCACTTGAACAGCGCTTTACATCTGCAAAGCAGACCTTAACTAATTAATCAGATGTTAATGATTCCTCAAAGGTGCAGCAGAGCAGACAGCTATCAATCCTCGCCTCTCCCTCTGTACCTCCCCCGCCTCCACAATTAGATTCCAGCAGATTTTCCTCCTACTTCGCTGTTTTCCCGGTGGCCTGCGTTTCGGGGAAGGACGGCGGCTCGGCGAGCATCCATCACCCCCGCGCTCTCATTACCCGTGCATAGTAAGCAGGGTTTGGCCGCATTTTCTGCCGGCACCGCCAGCCGGGGAGCAGGGGAAGGCTACGCAGCGAGCAGGCTGGCAGACATTTATTTTAGTCTGAAAAAGCCGAATCTCTTCTTAGAAAAAATGATGTGTCCCAAAGCCGGCCCACACTGCCTACCTTCACCTGGCTTTTCCAGGCGGGAGGGAAGGAGGGAGGGAGGGAGGTGGCATTTCCCAGGTGGCCTTGGCCAGGTGTGGGTCACACAGTGCAGGGGGCTGCTCCCCCCTGGGGGCTGCCACACAGCTCCAGACACAGCTGATTTCCCAGGAAATCCTCAAAAAATGCTGGACCCAGGTCCTGCTGCCCAGCACCATCAGGACACTGTGGTGCAGTGGGACACGAGAGGGGCTGCTCGGAGGCATCCAGTGACCGAGGCATTGCTCACGGACCCCTCCAGGGACCCAGCACTGGTGCAGGATTAGGCAGATCTGCTCTGTTCAGGTGTGAGGTGTGATTAATCTAACCTGTGAGGCTTCGCACTTCCATTTCCTAATGAAAAAGACTGGGAGGGGAGGAAGGGGGAAAAGGGCAAAGCAAAAATATGGATCTTTATGATATGCAAAAATATTCCAAGACAATGCAAATGAAGCAATTTAGCCTCGCAGGCATTCCTCTGCGCACCGTTATTAAGAGTTCCCAGTGTGGGATTGCAATTTCTACCCTGAGTGGGACGTGAGGTGGGAGCCAGGGCCGGGCAGGTTCAACCCCTGCCGTGCCCCTACGCCATCGCCAGCATTTGGCACGCAGGGACCTGAATGTTCAGTGCTGGGGGTGCCATGGGGAAATAAATTGCAGTTATAGACCCCTCCACTGCCTTTAGTGCGGGACAAACACTCAAAATTGTATTGCTGCCATGCAAAACTGATGGGTCCTGGGACGGGAGCAGAGGGCTCCAATTAATCCCATCTTCTTTGCACTCCAGTGAGCTTCCTCAGCCCTAAACTGGGAAGCACTGGGAGCAGGGGCACGCGAGGGCTGAGGAGCCGGTGGCTGCGAGGTTTTCTGAGGCAGCATATGAGATCCGTAATTATAATTACAGTAATAGCGGCGCAGAAGTGATGAACTCACTTCAGCAGTGGTGATACAACCTGACAGGGCTCATCACAGGGAGCGTTAGAGCCAATTAGCAACTAACAGTGCTGCAACCACCTCCTAAACACCCTGCACCCAGCCCTGAGAGCCTCCCCTCACCCCAAATCCCCAAGGGGATGCCTCAGCCTGGGGGTGTAGCCCCCCATCAGCTTTCTGCACCCCAGGATGTGCCCCTCTGAATTTACTCTTTCTTGAAAGTCCACTTTTTTCACTTTTCTTCCTTTTTTTTTGCTTCAAGGAATGATGAAGTTTATTTTTCATGGCCATTTCCAGACAGCCTGCTGCCTTCGCATTCCCAGCCCATGCATCTGTTGATTAGGACCAGATCCAGACGAATTCCCTCCCCATTTTGTATTTATATCTTTACTTGCAAATCGCTCGGTGCAGAGGAATTCAGCAGAGCCATGAGAAATGATCGAAAGAGCAACTGGAATGAGGGGGTGAAAGGAAAGACAGAGGAAATGGGGCTTTTTTGGTCCAAAGAGGAGGCTTTTTTGGTCAAAAGCGAAGAGGCGAGAGGAGAGGATGGGCTTTGGGAACGTGAATGGCAGCGGGAGAAGAAAGCCATGGATTTCTGGCTGCTACAGGAAAGAAAGGGAGATTTGGGGTTGAAATCCCCTGGCTCAGCCCTGTCCTTGCCCTTGACCCTTGACCCTGCCCCTGACCTTTGACTCTGCCCTTGACCCCATCCTTGACCCCTTCCTTGACCCCATCCTTGACCCCGTCCAACCCCAGGCCCGGCTGCAGGAGGGGCTGCCCCACTCCAAGGGGCTACCAAGGAGTCATTTCCCCATTACACAAGCGGCTAACGATGTCAAGCTAATTAATAAGCAATGGAAGTGTAAACAATTGTGTCAAAGGGAATTTAATTATTGGCAATATAATATGATTGTGATTAATACAATTAGATTCTCTAATTGCATTAGTAAAACCAAAAAACTAGCTCCAGGTCACTAATTTGATTGAAATTCCCAGTTAAATGAGCTCCAGGCTGTCTACCTCCCCATGAGGACCCACCAGCACCACCCACCCTTTGGGACCGGGACCTGCAGTTCCCCCCAGCAGGTTCCTGTGTGGGATGGGAACCCCCAAACTTCTGCCAGGCCCCTGTCCTGTGGTGGGACCACGGGGAGTTGCAGGAGTGCAGCACACAGCTGTGAGACCACCCCCCTCTTTAAACTGCATCCCTGGGGTGCCCACTCTGGGACAGGCAGAGATATCCCCCGCTGTGCTCACACTACCCCAGGATTAAAAACATCTCCCTAATATTGCTGGATTTTGCATGTGAGAGTCAGAAAATGCCTAAAAAACTTCTTGGTGCCAGTCCCTGCGGCAGCTGAGCCAGCCTGGAACCCCCCCCCCAGCCACGCACACAGCTTAAGGAGGGCAGCAGCTCAGCTGGCTGGGCAGCACTTCCAATTACTGCTGATGAAAATCTAATTATTGACTTTAATGGGAGCCGAATCCAGCCTGAAGAATCCAGAAACAATTATTCTGGGTCCCCGTTTCATTAAGCAGGAGCGATAGGATGGCTCTGTTCCCCCGTCATGCAGAGATCAGAGCTGAGTAAAAGCTGGATAAAAACTTTGGTCATTGCATTTTGTTTCCTTCTAAATGCAGGATCCTCCCTGGACTGTTCTGAACCTTTATTGTACTTGAAACAGTAAAAAAGCAGAGCTCGATGAAACCCCATTTGTCTCTCTCGCATGTTTGCCTCAAGTTCATTCACAGAAGTGACAACTTTCTGGGTTCAGGACAATGCTTTAAGCATAATCTTCCCAGATTGTTTGGATTATTTGAGTTAATACAGAAAATACCCTGGTAAATTCAAAATATGCCTGTGTACATGCAGAAACACAAGTCCTGACAGCTCTGCAGGATTTTTGATGATCAACTTCAGTCCCAATTTGGGCCGTGCTGCCCCTGTGGCATGGGGCTGGGTGTAGAACCCCCCAGTAGCATCGTCACCATCCCATGGGATGCTCAGGGGCTGCCTCCTGCCCCTCTTTACCAGCTCAGGGTCGGGGGCTCTGTCTGTTTGCAGCTTTCCCAGCCCTGGGATTTATCACTTCTGTAACCGTGCGAGAATTGAGACGATTTTTTAGGATGTGCATTATCCACCCGCTAGACTGTGACGGCTCTTTGTGAGCTGTAATGCTCTACTGTATAAAAGCAGTACTTAGGATCTATTTTAAAATTCATATTTTCTACCACACAGAACATAACAGCTCCTTGGGACCCAATTTAATGATTATCAGATAGATATGTTTTTAGAGTTTTGGGTTTTTTTTAAGACACACATTTATTTAGAGGCCATTTTCAAAACCTGTACGGGGCTTCAGCCTCCCTGGGCCGGTCACAGGGAGCGTTTGCTGGGCCTATGGGGAGGTCCCAGGGGGGCATGGCCATGGGGATTTGGTGCCACCGACTCGGGTGGTCTTGGACCAGGGAGAAGGACTCAGACATTTGCTTACCCCAATGCTTCATGCTTTATACTATTCTTGCTAATTTTTAAAGAATTCTGTAGCATCCGTGTACTTTCCTGACATTTCACTACAGAACGGCCCTGATAATTTTAATTCCTTCCCAAGATACTTTAATTTCATCAAAAGCCTTCAAACAAGTCCTGTTTCTGAGCCACACGAGCTTCAGCCTCCGATCCCAAGCAGGTTTGGGTTCTCCAGGCTTTGGGGTCCCCTGCATCAGTGGATTGCAGAAATAGGGGTAAAAGGAGCCCCACATTTTGGGTTTATGCCCCTCGCTGCATCAGGCACGGTGATGGTGCCATCCCAGCTGGCTCTGAGGCAGGTAGCAAGCAAAACCAGAGGACCCGCTTCAAAACCAAGGCAGAAAATCTCTTTTGGGGACAAAATTTTCCTTTGTTTATAGCGAAAAAACAGATTTATGGGTTAATAAACATCTACAATTGGCCCCTGAAAAAATACACTCAGGTAGACAGGAGTTATTCACTCAAATTAACTATAAATTAAGATCAGCCTAATTTACGTCCATTAAAATGGAAAAGCATATTATCTCCCATTCAAAGGCATTTGTATTTGATGCAAATAGAACAAATTCGGAAACTTTAGAAATGTTCTCTGATTGTTCATTTGCATCGTTAACCAATGCAGAATGGGACTGTGATTTAAAAATGGGAGAACAGAAGGAACAATAATTAGTTATGTAAATAATGTGGCATTCTTGTTTATAATTAGTTCAAGAATAAAATAAAATTCACGCATGTCACAAGACTAATTTTCGTATGCAAATTAACAATCAAAATTATAAACGGTAATAATGCAGTTTGGGAGAATGTGGCATTTTTAATTTATTAGCTGAGCCATAAGCTAGCGCTGATTCCAGTTGACACTGGGAGATTTCAGAGGTACCTCCAGGATGGGGAAAACACACAAAAAAAGAGAAAAATGAGAGAGAGGGGGAGGAAACAGGGTTGGCACCCACCTGTGGGTGGGAGTTGCTGTGGAGGCATTGGGCACCAGGGATGGTGGCTTTTGGGGGCTGACAGCTTTTGGGGTCGATGTCTTTTGGGGCTGGCAGCTCAGTCCCCAGCTCCCTGCCAGGGTCTGGGCACTGGCACCGGAGTCAAGCAGTCTCCATGGCTGGGTTTCACCCTGAGGATGCTCATCCTTAACTGAGAAACTGAAGGGATGTAGCAATGGTTTACAATTTTCTAAACATCCCCTGGTCTGTAACCCCAGGCACCATTTTGCTTTTTCCCAGGAAAATGTGGTAGAGAAGAAAGTCAAGGTGGGAAGCCCTACCTATGAGAAATACCCACTGCACACTGCCAAAAAAGACAGATTTCCACCCATTCCTACCACTCCCCATTGCAGACCCTTGATCCTTCAGGACAAGCGGAGCTCTAGGAATGTAAGGGCTTATTTGGTATTAATTATTAATTATGGCTTTTCTTCCTTCAGAGTGCAGAACAGGAGTCAGGATCCACGTCGGGGAGGCCGGGACATCTCAGGAACTGTAATTCCTGGACTTTATTCTTAAAATATGCTTTTCTCGCAGCTCGACACCGGGGTCGGCATCTCCCGGCGGGACCTGGCCAGCCGAGTTTGCTAATGAGGGCAGCGCCGGGCGTTAATGAAGGAAACGGGCACTGGGGCTGCTGCAGCCGCGCAGGACGGGTGGCGGACATCCCCTCCCCTAACCTGGCCGGCACTCCCCCAGATCCCGCTTAGGGGGTGCGGGGGCTGCCAGCCCCGGCCCTGATGCTCCGCCGGCTCCGGGAAGATGCACATCAGGTCGGGGTAAGGAAGAACCAGCTCTCCCGGTCCCTTCGGTTCCCATCAGCTTCTCCCGGTGCCCACGGACCCCATCGGCTTCTCCCGGCTCTCCACGATCCCTATCCTCAGCGCGGAGCCAGTGCAGCCGGGGCTGTGAGCCCTGGGGGGCCACCTGCACCCACCCAGCGCTGCAGATTTTCCAAATTGTCCCCCAAAAGGCCGAATCAGGGCTAGGGGGTGGCATGCAGGGTCTTCACAGCACAGCATCCCCCAGCTGGACCCCCCAGGACAGAGCAGGGGCGCTGGGTTCCAATGTGGTCACCCTCAGGGAGTCCAAGCCAGGACTGATCCCAGCGGTCAAGGGCTGAGGAGAGATTTCATCCCTGGGGAAATGCAGGGGCTTGGAGGGCTTTTGCTCAGCCCCAACCCTTGATTTCTTGAGTGAATTCCCAGTGTCCAGAGCCTGCGACCTCCAGCATCCCCTCCCCAGGGACCCCAAGGCTTTGCTGAGGGGCAAAATCTCTTCCAGCAGCCGATGTGCTTAAAATAGAAGAAAACTGAAATCCCATTTCTGCGCCTGGCAAACCGGGCGCCTGGTGCTGAGCGTTTGCAACTGTTTACTCGCGTCACTTAGGCCCTTGGTTGCCAAACCACTGACTGAACCTTTCTGTCAATCCGACACTTTTAGGGTAATTTAACTTAATAATACCTTTGTCTGCACAAGCATTTGTATCTGAAGGGTTATTACCATCGGAGTTATTTTAGGTTGGTTAATGGTATGTAGTAGAGTCTAAATTGACAGAGCAGCCACGCAGGCTGCTGCTCAAAGTGTTTACCTCTCAAATCTTCCCCTCGCTTTACAAAACTTACTACCCTTACCTAAAAGCGCCATCATGAATTATTAGCATTTTTCCCCCAGGTTCTCATGCATCATTAATTCTTTGTTTAGAAGAAGAAAAAAAAACAACTGTCCAGATCTTAATTGTTATCGCTTTGAGCAGAGACTGGAAATGGGCGCTGGGCTGGTTGGTTCTGTCAGAATTTTTTGACTTGTTGTAGTTGATATTTAACTTGTTCTACTGAGGGGGTTCACAAGAAAAGGGGGAGGAGGAAAGAAGTCTCCTTGAAGAAAGAAAGAAAATTTATTGTGGAAAAAAAATCAAGAATCGAGCCAGACAGCGGAGGAGTCCTGATTCCCTTCCTGCTCCACAGCAATGGGTTTTTAGGAAAATTTGTGGCTGCAGATGCAAAGGGAGAAGAAGTGCAGCAGCCCATCACCTGCCTGCAGCCGCCGGCCACAGAAGAGGGAAAAATTGCATTTATTGGGAGCATCCTGCAGCCCTGCAAGTCGCTGCCAAGGCTGGGGGGCTGTGGTGGCTGTCACCCCTGCATGGTGGCTGTCACCTCTGCATGGTGGCTGTCACCTCGCTGGCATCCCACATCCCAACACACACCCCTTCTCCCCTTTCCCTCAGCACAAACCTGGCCCCTTGTCCCATGGTTATTTTGGGGTAAGAGTCACGTTAACAACAGCGAGGGCTGTCCCCACGCCGGGGCTGGCACTGCCACCACCCCACAGCCACCACCAGGTCCCCTCGCTGCCACCCCCGGGCCCGGTGACCTTGATGTGGCTTTGCTCTTTGGCTCAGCTGCAGGCGGAAGATTAAATTCTGCTCCTGTCCTGGGAATTTGATGATAAAAAGTCCTTTCTAGACAGAATCCAGATAATGAACAGCTCCCTGGCTTCGCAAGGGGAAGAGGGAGTGTGGAGTTATTACTGCATTAAAAAATCTCCAAAGTCAACTAAATTCACCACAGAAGCCGAGAACCAGAATTCTTCTTCATTTCAGCAAGGGAGGGCGTTAAACATTATAAATAACTCCATGCTAATTGCCAGATGGGCCGAGCGGGGCACAGGGGGCTTCGCAGTGGGCGTGCAGGGCCCGGAGCAGCACCCAACTCCCCCCACATCCATCGCTTGGCTCTGCCCAGGGTGATTTGTGCGGTAGGAAAACAGGGCCAGCGCACATCAAAAATACCCACGCTGAGGGAACAGAGGCTGAGCGATGCCCCCCGTCCATCACCGACCCCTGCAGTGGGCAGCAGCACTGAGGAGGGGGTATTATCCAGCCCCCTCCTGCCTGAGCACCAATGCTGCCATGGGGCTGGTGAGCAGTGGATGCTCTGACCACATTTTTCTCCTAAGTGTTTTGCCCATAATCTGGTTTTTGGGTTATTTTTTTTATTCAGAGCCCCCAGCATGGCAAGGCCAGTGGCTCTGCACGTGTGATGGGGTGAAAAGGGGGTTGTGCTGGGAAAAGTCATGTCTGTGGTCTCTCCAGGCTCAGCGACCACTGGGGACATGAAGCCTCATGCAGGCAAACCCAGCAATCCCACTAGTGCGTCCAGGTTTTACTGGGACCAAAGGGACCTCAGGTTCAACAGCTTTAATGCCACATTAATGCGGTCGAGTGAAGAACGTGGTGACCTCAGCCAAGGATCGCGTTAAAGGCACGCTCAGACGTGGGGGACGTGGTCCCATGTTGGTGTCACTGGGATGTCCCTGGTGGGGACACAGCCACACAAGATTCACACAGCCTGTGTTTTGGTATAAACACTGTGTTTTAATTACGCAGGACAAAAGAAAGGACGGGCCAAGATACGGAATAGATGCAATAAACCAAGCCGTGGCATGTCTGTGGCATTAGACACAGGCAAACAGGGAAGAGGAACATATATTTGGGGAGGATTCGGGCTCTCTGCTAATTAAAAAAGCCTCTGACTGCAGGAGACAGCGCTAATTCATAGAAAGTGCAGTCTCCCTGGACCGTGTTCAGGGCAAGAAACGATTTACACCTTGTAGAAAGTTCTGCTTTTTACAAAGGCTGCGCTTAATCGGATTTTTTTCAGACGAGTTTGTTGACTAAAGAAAAAGGAATTGAGTCTCAGAAGGAAAGTCTGGCTTTCCTCGTCTCCCTTTCCTTTAATCAAGGATGCGCAGATGCATTCATTTCCCCTGCCAGGGGGTCACACAGCCGAGCCCCCTGCCACGGCGGTGACACCGTGGGGGATCCTGCTAAGCCATTGGCACTGAGTGGGCGGATTTCCTTGGCACTGGGTGGATGGATTTAATTTGGCACCGGGTGGATGGATTCCCTGTTCCCCTCACTGCTCCGAGGGCAATGCACGGAGCCAGCACTGCACAGCCCTCCCCCAGCAGTTGTTTTTTGGGAGACAGGAGGGATGCAGCAAACGCCTGGTGCTCTCAGCGCCGTCCCTTGGAGCAGCCAGGGCTGTTTGGGGATGGCAGACGCTTCCCGTGCAACGATGCTTTCTGACCTTCAAAAACATCACCGCGAAATCGCCAGCAAACATCACAGCAGGCGAGCGGAGCCGGCGCGGGAGCTGTGGGGCTCACTCATCACTGCGCGCTGCAACAGGACGGCTCTGACAGCACGGAATACAAGCAGAAATAGCAATTTCTCAGCCCGGATCTCGCCTGCCATCCTGCTGACCCGATGTGCAGGTACGGCCGGTTTGTTTGTGGCTGATGAGAGCAGACAGCGGGGCACGGCCAGCGACGGGGATGGCTCCTCCTGACCCCGGACCTCTGCACCGCTGCCCTGCATCTGCAGCTAAATAAACCAAGTAAATCATCCTGGCAGATAGATAATTAAATAATTATCAGCCACTTAATAACAAGGAGTGGGTGTTCAGGATTAGCATATTAGACAGTGTCTTTAAGGGCTAATTGTTGCATTACATCAGAGTTACTCATTCATTATTCTTGTCATTTCGGGTGATAATTTGCACTTTAGGAGACAGAGACAATTTTAGCAGGCAATTAGAGACATGTCAGGCTTGGCCTAGTGAGTTACTGTCACAATTATTGTATTTTTTCCGGTGTCCTCATTTGCAGGAGTGTATTTAAGGGCAGTCGAGTAATTTCATGGTTAGGCAAAACAGGCAACGGCACCAGGTGAGGTGGCCTGGGACAAAACCAGATTTGGGGGCGCTGGTTCGGCACAGAAAAAGAAAACAAAGAGAAAAGGGGGTTTCTACATGGAAATGCTTTAAAATGCCCTTGTTTGGGGTTCCTGTGCGAAGAAGAAAGAGAAAACACAGCACCTGTTTGTGCTCAGGAGCTGCTTCATCTCAGCATCCCTCCCCCATAAATAAAACGGGCAATAAATGGGTATAAGTGGGTGTCGTCCCGGATTTTGGGCCCTAGCTCAGTTAAACGCAATGATGCGCCCCCGTGATTGCGCAGAGCAACCCAGCCTTAACCGAGAGTTACGACGAGGCTTAAATATTTCTTAAACTACAGTTGAAGGGAAAAGCTGGATCCGTAACAGATGCACCTTGGGATACATGCATTATAAGGGTATATATAGTCAAATAGAGTTAATTAAGCTAAAACCACAGTAAATCTGCCAGACTCATATTAACACTATAGTCAAAATTGTGGAAAATATAGTATTTTCTCTAATAAATCCTGTTCTATTACAGATTTATGTTGGCATCTGCATAGTTACTATAGTTTTACAATAATCATTGATCAATCAAAGTTTTATGACAAAACTATAATTTTACTGTGTTTCTTTCTTACTTAGTTTCCTACTTTGCTTAATTCCCAGAATGCAATACAGTAAATCTTTTGATCTGAGATATTAAGTAGATAATAAGAATGCCATGTAAGATTTGCTTATATTTTAAACTGTCTTTACAAATGATTTATAATTAGGACCAAATCTAAGACAAAACATTATTAAAGTCAAACCCCTCCATAAATTACTAGAGTTTGCTTATGCCTGTAGTAATTTATTAGGGTTTTACTACAGTATTTTCTCTGGTGATATCCAAAGCTTTATGTGTCATAAATGGAAAATATGAGTTGGTAAACCATACAGAAAACAGGAATGATCCCCAGTGACCCGAGATGACAAACTCGCACTCCGATACAATGTCAAAATCATTTTGTGGTGGAAATACAATGGTACCAATAATATGATTGTGTCAGGCCCAAAATGTGTCTTCCTCTTATAGAATTAAAGCTTTATTTAGATGTTGTTTGAAGCTGTCCCGTTTATGGTAGGGGTATAACCTGAGCAGGTCTGGGTTAAGGATCACTGGCATCACCCGGCCCTACCATGGAAAAACACAGGCTCAGCTGTGCTTGGGTCACCCGAGGGGGCTTTGCCGAGGGCTTTGCCATGGTTGTGGTGTTGGCAGCAGAGGAGCTGCCTGTCCTGGCACTGGTTCCAGTCTGCCTGTCGCAGCGCAAGGCACAGGGAGCAGTAGGGGACACCGAAGGGAGAGGGCAGAGATGGCTGTGCGGCACCGATCACCTGGCAAGAAGCGGAGCTGCGGGCAATTGAGTCATCTCTTAAAACAGAGAAAAATAAAATATAGAATGGAATGGAATGGAATGGAATGGAATGGAATGGAATGGAATGGAATAGAATAGAATAGAATAGAATAGAATAGAATAGAATAGAATAGAATAGAATAGAATAGAATAGAACAGAGAGGAGAGTAAAGTAGAGTAGAATTGAATATAGATTAGAATAAAATAGAATAGAATATAGAGTAGAATAGAATAGAATGGAAGAGAAGAGATAAAATAGAAAAAAATAAGAGAAAAATAAAGTAGAATAAAATAGAAGAAAATAAAATAATAAAGTAAAATAAAGCAAAATAGAAAATAAAATAAAACAAAATATA
>NW_010175260.1:0-1447 GCF_000695765.1 Mesitornis unicolor
GTTCTGTGATTCTGTGATTCTGTGATTCACTTCACAGATCTATGGCTTGGGAGGGGGGAAACTGACCTCTGCCATCCAGCTAAATTTACCTTAACAATAGGAAATGCCACACCATTTACTGTGAGGGTGTTAATTGGCCCAATTAAACAATATCTCTTGGGTATTGATGTGTTGGCAGGACAAAAAGTTGAAACTTTAAATGGTCGCATCTGCTTCTGGACTTTCGCAAGAGGAATTTGCCATTCTATCTATAACTGTCTTGTGCGGTTTCTCCAAGTGGGATCCTGTTGTGCTGCCTGTGTCTGCCAAGGTGGTAACTGTAAAACAACACTGCATTCCAAATGGGGAGGAGGAAATTACTCAAACCATTCAGACACTTCAACAAAGGAGACTGTGACTGCTTTTAATAATCCCATTTGGCTGTTCAAAAACCAGAAGGCGCTTGGAGAATGACTGTAGATTATAGACAATTGAATAAAGTTACCCCCTCACTTGCAGTTAAGATACCAGACATAGTTACTCTTAAAGAAAAAATCAGCAAAAATTTACAACCCTGGAACGTAGTGATAGATCTTGCTAATGCTTTCTTTTCAATAGCCATTGCTTCAGAAAGCCAAGAAGTTTGCCATACCTGGCAACAAAAGCAATATACTTTCCAAGTATTGCCGCAGGGATACAAACACAGTCACTCTATTTGCCACCAAATGCAGCTGATGTAACACTATGGTCAGGTACTGTTACTGTTTAACATTATATTGATGATTTATTCATTATGTCGGAGTCAAAGCAAGAAAATGAAGCAGCTGCTAAATCGCTAAAAGCACATTTACAAGACCAAGGCTGGGCAATTAATCCAAAGAAAATATAGGGCCCTAGTACTACTGTACAATTTTTGGGAATAGTTTGACATGGACATGTCAAAGAAAAATGAGATGAGAAGAATTTATCAACACCAATGTGATGCAGATAAGCAGACACTTCTTTATTACGGCCGGGTGCGAAGGGGAATAATTTCACCAACGTCGCACACCTTGCCTGGTGTGTTCACTTATTATAAAGGATATGTGAGATGTGTCAGTCTGATTCGTGTTAAAATAATGTGGAGGTCATAGGGAAGATGGGACCTCTGGGGCTATTTTGGCTGTCCTTGTACGGAGAACAGATTGAGAACAAGTAGAACGGAGTATATAGTTGTGTAAAACCCATAAGGCGCCAGAAAGAAAAAACACTCCCTCAGAAGCGAGATAATACCGGTCCTGTGGTTTGAGCAAGAGCCAAGAAATAACTAAGGCTACGCAAGAAGAAAAAATTAACAAAGGTTACAAAGAGAAGATAACAGCCTTCAACCCCTGCGACCCCCCCACGACCACCAGCAAGGGACACTGCGCAAGTGCGGATGGGAGGAGAGCTACTTACAATATGAAGCGGGGATAGGCCATGCATATGT
>NW_010175261.1:0-17862 GCF_000695765.1 Mesitornis unicolor
TTCCTCTACCAGCATCCAATGATCCCGTCTGATTTTGAAAACGTAAGAAAGGTGAGAATGTGGTGGTTTTTATTTCTCACATGCAAGTTTGAGGATTACCACACCTTCTAGGCAGAACAAGGTTTCTAATTAACACTACACAATCTATATGAACTGCAAAACTTATCTTTTTAATTAATGACAGTATAAAAACATGCAAAAAAAGAGTACTAAGGCAGTGAACAGAGTTTCCAGAGGTGTCTCCTGCAACCAAATAATGCAATGACAAACTACTAATTCCGTGTCTAGAAAAGTCAGTCAGCAACAGAAGCTATTTGGAACAAAAAGCAAGCAGAAAGCATTCTGATTCGGAATTATGTACAAACAGGATAGGAGGCTTTATGTATAATGGGATCAGGGTGGCACAAAGGCTGAAAATAGATACTTCAGCAAATGGAAGTGATATCAAGACATTTTTACACATTATACAGAAAAAGTAACCAGGCATTACGATCTGATCCTGAAAGTCCTGCTCCAGCCCATTTAAAATTGCTGAAAAGAAAAATCAAACTGACTTTTTCAAATAATTTTGACATTGAAAATGCTAATTTTATTTCAAAATCAAAACTGATGCAAATGAGAAACAACAAAAATCTCTCTTTTTAGCTCTAAATACCTCACCAAACACACAGTGCATTATGTAATGTCAGAAAACAAGTTTGAAAGATACCACAATAACATTTTCATAGAATCATTGAATCATTGAATGGTTTGGGTTGGAAAGGACCTTAAAACCGTGGAAGGAGAGAGGAAAAAAAAATAACCTGTGCTCCAGATTCCCTCACCAACCGTCTCAAGGCCCTGAAGTCTCCTTAGATTGCTCTAGGACTATGCATTGTGGCTGCATCGCCACCCACATGGAAGCACTAATGGGTAAACGTCCGAGGGCCGTACCAGGCTGGGAAGTTGCCCACTGACGTCCTTAACCCAGGCCCCAGGAAGGCAGCAGACTTCTCTAAGAGGAGGATCCATCTGGTGTATTTCCATCTGGCACATTGGACCCTCATTTCCCCTCAGAAGGGAGTCACCCACGACTATAGACTACAGCCCGTCTTTTCCTGCTTGTGGAGGCAGCTGTCACACAGCGGTTAGGCCTTTCTGACCCTGGCAATGCCTCTGGTGTGTGACGTTTTAAAAAAATTCTGTAATTTCACAGACTACAAGGAACCCACCTGGGAAATACAGCTCTGCTGCTGCTGCTGAAGGAAGTTTTTGCCCTTTCTGGTTTTGCATTTTAATTACTAAACCAAGTAACTAAAGATTCCCCCACCTCTGGTACTTGAGTTCACAATTGCAGTCTCTGCTCATTTGAATGTCTAGTCAAAAGCAAATTAACTTTTCCACAACATGTGCTGCAATCATTTTGCCTGTTACAAAGATCTATGACTTAAATAAAAGTGTATCTTTTTCTCAGCATTTTCAAGAGCTGCAAACAATCTGTTTAGGTTATATCCCTGCAAGGTAATCTCAGAAAAATACAGTGGACTTGAAAGTACTGTGATAAAAAAAAGCCTTTAAAACATCCTGACATCATGGTAATACATGCCATGGGCCATTAACAATTACTATGCCAGGAACATATGAATGCTGTTTCTAAAACCAAAATAATGAACAGTTTAAAAGGAGTCTGATACAAGATAGGGGGAAATCATGCTGTTCTCAGGAAATCGTGTTTATTCATGAGGACATTTTTGATTCTCGTAGTTGACTTAGATTACATTACCCACCCAGAAAATCTCTGCAGTATTTATTTCATCTCCTGACTTAGAATGAAAACGCTAGGCAGTGCTACCCTCACTTCTACTATTAATGTATTTTTTTTACACTTCTGCAGATCTAAAAAAGCATGATGTAGTTTAGGGTAAATCATATAGTACAAGAAAAAGGAGTAAAATTGAGATTTCCCCGTTTTTAGAACTCCATTCTCACCATTCCTAAGTACAAGCTACTCAAAACATGCACTCACATAACCAAACCAATCAAAGCAAAACCACAAGAAGCAAACAAAGAAAACCTAGCCATTACCTTCTACCTGGTAGCTGTGAAACGTCCTCTTTGGACAAGCCAAAGAGGTATGACAGGTCAGTGGAGCCCACATTACGTCTTGCAATGAAATTTAGCAATTTACACCCCATCCCAGTAGGCAGCCAGGAAGCCCTCGAGCCAGCATTGGAATAAGGAGAAGAGCCTTCTGACAGTCATTTTGCATTAATTGGATCAACCCACCCTAAGCAAATAGCAAGAAAGATGAGAAGCTGAAATGGCAGCAATCCCCTATTTCTCTGGAGGGTCAGATGTAAGTCAACAACAGGTTCAACTCAATCATAAGGGACTGGTGAATTATAAATTAAAATCTGTGTGAAAGCATCAAGAGAAAAAACAGAGCAAGGGTTAAGAGATTATCAGACTCAGTGATGTCAATCATGTGGGTTGTAGCAGGAGGATGTCAATAAGGTTATACTGCATTGTATATGGCACTTTAATTTCTGCTAACCCAAAAGATAGATTATAGCCATAAAGGTACTCTAAATGAGGAAACAGAGACACAGGTTGCCTTTTGTCTAGTACACACATCTTTCACAGTAGAGGGCAATTTTTTTTCTGGAGATTTCTACACTATACTGGAGCTTTAACTGGATTTGCTTTAACCATTTCTGTGCTGAAATTACTATAAAACAGTCCATAATCATACGAACACAAGCATGTAATCCTAAAGAAAACACAGAGGTATCTACCCCTTCAGAAAAATATTTCACACAAGTTACCCAGAATTTGAACAATTATGGCATTTTTAAGAGTAAAAGTTTTCTGTACAGTCCTCATAATTGTATTTCTTGTTGTCTAAATTCTCTCAGTAATAGAGCAGGAATTACAGAAAGTCAACTAACACTGCGGTATCTTGGACAGAATCACATAATGCTTTGCAAGCTGACAATAGGCAGATTCTGTGTGACAAAAATTGTCTAGCCAAAATATTTTCATACAAATGAAACCTAGTAACAGCTTTCTTTAGTTCACTACTTAGCTCATTCTTCTTTGCTGGTGCATATAGTGCCTACAGCATATGTTCGAACTAACACATTTGTCAACTGTTCTGTTAGGAACCTTACCTAAGTTCACCTCTCCAGTTCTCCACACTATAAATATAGTGTTGGGGTTGGGTTGGGTTGGGTTGGGTTGGGTTTGGCCTCATTGTTTTTTTTTAATGTGAAGAGCTTCTTCTATCAGCTTGCCATCTGGCTGAAGAGGTAGCATCGTTTAGTCACTGGTTTTGATGGCACAGTTCAAATTCTCAGTTGTTGTAATCCATCACACGCTTATTTGTGTTACAGATTTCTAGCATGCACCTTGTATATGAATAAAAGATATAATGAAGGCTTTTATAGAGACACAAAAATGCATGTGAACAAATGCAAGTAGATAACCTTTAATTACAAGTAGAAATAAAGTATTAATCGAATTATAGGTAAGATTGCAAAAAAATATATTCTCCTGTCATGTCTCAGTAAGCCTCATTTATATCCTGGCTCATGAAGAGACAGATCAACACAAGAGCCAAAGAACTAACTTGCTGCTATCCAAATAGTTCCCTATCCATCAAGACCCAGGCTGGTTGGTTTGTTGTTTTCCTATTTTGATAGAACCGACATCTGGTCGTGCACTCCTCTTACAGAGAAAGCAAGTAAGAGTAACATTCAGGTAATTCTCTCTAATTAAGCCATGTCATGAGAGCTTAATGGCGTGAATGCTCATCAGGAAGACTCATTCTGATATGTCAGCTACCAGCAAATTATGAGTTGCCAAACATAATCAAGAGAATGAATTACAAGAGCTATCAGCAGCATAAAGCTGGATATGGAAATGTATGCTTATTAAACAGCTTCAGTTGAGAGATGCACAGTAAAGTGCAGAAGGCTCTAATAAATAAAAGCTGTGGAAATATCAAACAATTTTTTGCCCCAACAAGATTACGAATTTCAAATAAACACAGATACTCAAACTATTCATCCCGATAGCGTTTTCCAGTTTTTTAAATAACCATATATTATTTTCATACATAGCTCACTACTCCAGTATCTGGAGTATGAACATAAAAGCTCAGGCTGCCTACCATCGCTAGTATTAATGCCTTTCTATTGGAAGACAAAGAGAAATACTCCTAGTTTTTGCTAGCAAGCACTCATCTCAAGCACATTGGAAAATATTTCAAGAAAGGGCTACTTTGGATAATGGGAGAACTACGGACAAAAATTCCAGGAATGTTCCCCAACGGATTTTTCCTGAAATATTACCAAAATGTTAAGGTATCTGTAAGAAGTTATCATCAGTCAGATGTCAGACACTTTCTGTTGAGAGCATTTTCACTTTGGATGTGCCTCCTGGAAACATCAGCAGACAATTAGCTACAAGTTTAATCACCTTAAATGCCCAGTGAAGAACAACCAAAAGAAAATTAAATTCAAGCCTAGGGAATGAATTTTCTTTACTCAGCAAGTAAATTTTAGGCACCCTGCCACAATAGCACTGACTGAAGGTGCAAATATTCAACTCATGTAAGCACTGAGATTTACAAAGGTTAACTTACTGATCAACGAATCACCTATATCAGCCAGCTAGAAATACTCAGGTAGGAATCTGTTGATCCCTCTTCCTGTAACTGATTCTCTGTGGGACACATCCTAGTTATTCGGTGAGAATTACTGAATAGCCTAGTGGTTAGAGTCCTTATCAGAGAGACACCAGTTCCAGGCTCTAGTCACATATTTGTAGAAATGCTTAAATATTTTGAAAGAAACTGAGGTATTTCCACTCTTAGGAGGAACCTCTAGTCAATAAACTAAAGGCACACTTTCTCACACAATGTCAGCAATGACTTAATTATCCCAAGAAAGATAAAGGCTTCAAAAAGAGGAATTTAAAGACTCCCACTGAAGAATACTTCCACCTAAGCAGTTAAGGCATCTTCCTCTACATTCATCTCTACCCATCGTTCCATTACCAAAGAATGCTTTAATTCAAATAAAATGGAATGGTAACTCTTTCTTCCTTCAGATTTTGTGGAGCATTGGGTATGTTGGGCATGGCTTGGATAGGCACACACTTTGCTGGTTTGAAAACTGGCTGGATGGCCAAGCACAGAGAGTTGTGGTGAATGGAGCTAAATCCAGTTGTGACCAGCCACAAGTGGTGTTCCCCAGGGCTCTGTTTTGGGGCCATTCCTGTTTAACATCTTGATCAATGATCTGGATGAGGGGATTGAGTGCTCCCTCAGCAAGTTTGCAGATGACACTGAGTTGGGAGGGAGTGTTGATCTGCCTGAGGGTAGGAAGGCTCTGCAGAGGGACCTGGACAGGCTGAATCCATGGGCTGAGGCCAACTGGATGAGCTTCAACAAGGCCAAGTGCTGGGTCCTGCCCTTGGGGCGCAATAACCCCATGCAGCGCTACAGGCTTGGGGATGAGTGGCTGGAGCTGCCAGGCAGAAAAGGACCTGGGGGTGTTGGTGGACAGCAGGATGACCATGAACCAGCAATGTGCCCTTGAGCCAGGAAGGCAAATGGCATCCTGGGGTGTATCAGAAGGGATGTGGTGAGCAGGTCGAGAGAGGTTCTCCTTCCCCTCTACTCTGTCCTGGTGAGACCACATCTGGAATATTGTGTCCAGTTCTGGGCCCTCAGTTCAAGAAGGACAGGAACTGCTTGAAAGAGTCCAGCAGAGCCACAAAGATGATGGAGGGAGTGGAGCATCTCCCTTATGAGGAGCAGCTGAGGGACCTGGGTCTCTTTAGCTTGGAGAAGAGGAGACTGAGGGGTGACCTCATTAATGTAATGTGGAAGTCAAAATGTGTCTCCACTGAAAATAAAGGAAGTCCAGAGTACTATCTCAGATACAGCTGCAATTATATCTAAATTTCTGTGAAGTCAGGCATGGTGAATCCTATGACTGCTCTCCCTGTCATACATTCACCTGGGAGAAAGAATCATAGCTAATTGACAGCTCAAATATATATACTTACTTCATTAATTTTAATGTTTGTTTTCATTCCCCAGTCATAAGTCTACATTTTTAGAGAGAAAGTTGTTACAAGAGTGTGCTGAATGAAGAAATGGAATAACTACTTCAAAAGCAGCTGGATCAGGATTTAAATCAGATTATGCACTAGTTTTTCTATTAAAACTCCATTAGCCCCTTTCCAATTCCACAAGTGTAAGTAAGGCTTATTATTACAGTCACACCCTGCATTCGTAATGTGTAATCTTCACTTGCGTGACATGTATAAATAATCACTGGAGGTATATCAGCATCACAACATTTGTCAGAATACAAAGTTTCATAAAAGATCAATGGTATAACTTACAGGTGGGAAATTCACTCAGCATTGTAGAGTTTGTTTCGCCCAAGAAGGTCAACTCCAGATGAACATTCTCTGAAAACTGTAACTCAAAACAGGAGCTTGTTTTTTAAACTGAATTACTACCTTCCATCTTCAGACAAAAAAACAGGGACCTGAAATAGTTTTTTCACCCCACTACAACTCTTTGTTTCTTCTAGCATAGAGATGAAATCTCTTCTTTAGTAAAGATGAGCAAAACCTGTGAATTTCCTGGGTATAAACTTAATGGTCACAGACTCACCTCACTGGGGACTGCTGATATCCTATTACTGTGGTCTTTTGAAAGGAGAAAAAGTTATTAATTTCAGGAAAGCATCTGTTTTCCTGTGATAAACCTCATTTTCTCCATGGATCTGGAATTGGAAACTTAACTCTGGTAAATTATTTTATAGATGCTGCAGTAGTATGTGATGTGAGGGTTGCAATTCCTTTAGGCTTCATTATATATCATTCCTCCTTAACATTTCAGCTGTTCTGTTGTTAAGCAAAAGGAAGTGGAAAATTAAGTATATTTCCAAGTGTGAATATCTCCCAGGACTTCCAGAAGTAGAATTTTTAACACGGCTAAGTATCATTGAGTAGCATAAACTAAATACAAAAGTTACTTTTCTAAAATCATGGGTGCATCTTTTTCAACATTTAAAAGAAGTGTACATAAAAATGAAGAGGATAAAATTTCAACTAAAACATGAAGCAACTCCTCCAGAATTTGCAAAGCATTTCCAGAGCATTGCATTCTTGGAAAAAAATAATTCCACAGACGTGCAAAAAAGCACAGCAAAAATAAACAAATGACTTGGCAGAAGTCCTTGAATGGGGGGGAAACACCAGCAGCAACGCAAGAAATTGTTCACAGGATTTCTTTAATCCAAATAGCCTTGCTAAAGACATCTAAAGCTATCTCTAGCACTGCAGATAGATTATTTGCTCAGTCCATAGGTGGTTCAATACCTATAGCTGCTGTAATACACATACAATGCATTCTTGTGTGACAGTACTGCAACAAGTGTTAGAAACCACAAATATTTGAGGACGTTAATCGAACAGGCTATACCCTTGAGATTGGAAGTGTACACAGAAAATAACCCATACTTGGTCAGCTTTGACATTAGCAATGACATCTATCTCCAAGGTGTGGTAGGTTGGTGTGGAGTGGTGGGCTGTGTTTGTTCGTTTGAGTTTCTTTGTTTGGTTTGGTTTTAATCCTCCTCAAATGTAAGCAGCTGTCTGGATTAGGCAGACTTTCTCTGGTAGCTCTGCAAAGATATCTCTCCTTTACAGCATTAAGATGCATTGAGCAGGGATTCTGTAAACATTTTCTATGTTCCTTCCACTCCTGTCAGTCACATGTTATGACAAGATCCATTTAATGAGAAGTGTGCATGGTTCAATAATTGGCTTAAGTCTTTGACTTTTGAGTTTGCAGGGATTAGAGTCTTAGGCAAAGCAAACAACCTTTTCCGGCTTGCAACCATTTGCATCAATCTTGTTCATGCTGCTTTGTGAGTAATTTTAAGAAGTTATTTCTCCAGATAAGTGTAATTCAGCAAGACTTTCTCAGCTGGAAAACAGAGAAATTAGGTGTCACAGTCAAATTCTAACAGGAAATTGTGTTCTACTTATTTAATGCTTCTTCTCTAGTGTACGTTATCGTGCAGAAACTACAGGATTATTCCCCCATCCTCATGATCTGTTGTGCTGCTATTTGGTATTAAACAGCTTTTCTTGTACATCTCAGAAAATTGCCTAATTTTCAACAGAAAATAGTGAAAAAACACACTAATAAGTTGCAGAACTGTGTGCACTTACCATGGTCCTTGCTTAATGTTAATTTCTACCATTTGGGATGCACAAAGGTGCTAAAAGGTGGAATCAACAAAGAATGCTCGCTGTTAAGATGTCTTTCACTGATTCAAGGCCACATTTCTTTTCTTATTTTAACAGCTTAGTATTGGAATCTCTCCACTGACAGAGATTTATACGGGTTAAATTGAGTCGGCCGTGCAGTTTCCAATTACCACTTCACTGTTCTTGAATTTACCAACTACCTATTAATTACTGAGTGATGTATTAATATAATTTCTGTCATATAAACAGTATGAATCATTTGAAATACAGCATACACCACTAACGGGGAACCATCTCGCTATCTGATTTTGCAAAAATGACTGAAGCTAGCCTTCTGACAGAAAATATCTCTAACAGACAATCATTACCCAGCCAGACCCTGGCCATGCTTCAGGCTAAAATACTCATTTGGAAATGTTTATAGAAGAAATAATATAAACTACAGACACCACTTATGCTTATGTAAATGTCGTAATACAAAGAAGTGCATACTATAATTTAGGAAATCTGAAGCACTTGAAAAATGCTGAAAATAAAGACATACTGACTTAAGACAATGCACTACCAAAGGGATGTTGTAGATAACTCTAGGATACGTTGGGTTTTGTTTTTAAAGTTCCTTGCTTTACAAGCAGTTTTGAACGTTGTTTGTATTTGTTTTCACCTTATTAATAACATTCTACAGAGCAGATACTATGAGAATATCCCTCCAGTGCAACTGGTCTTCATAATCTCTCAGCACTTGATTCTTGATATACAAGTCAGTAATAGCAGCAGTCAGAAAAACTATCAGTAGATATTCGTTCTATGCCTTGAGATGTGAGTTCACGATAAACAATTTTTTTTACACGGAAATCACATGCTAGAAGTCTATTTCTAAAGCAAAAATGTTAGGATAATTTGTCTTAATTCTGAAAACTTGGGTTATACAGACTTCCTCAAGAACAAACGAAAAAAGAGAAGAACTGACTCTCCTTATATAATAACTAAGCTTGAATTCTAGAAAGATACTTTCCTCTTATAAATTTAGGGAAAATACAGTGCTGTTTTACACATTCCAATTTCGATTTAATAGCAAAATGTGAATAAAAACAGAAATGCCATAATGATAAAGCTCAGGCTTGTTGGATTTTTCCTCTACATCCACAAGACAGCTGCAACAAGATGTTTGTTCTCCTATAATTTCATGAATCATTTCAGTGTGGCTGCAACAGATACAATGAGATAGTAGAAACAGAAGCAATTTGACTTCTTCTAGTCATCTGTAATAAGAAGTTAATTCTACCAGCGTGTCATGTACTAACGTAATGAGAAACAGAAAGGAACACATGCAAAGAACTTCTAATCACGTTGGTTTTACTGTTCTGAAGAACTTAAGGAAACATTTTCCCCTGCATTCATAATAAGCTACTCATCACTGGATTCTGGTTTTATATTAGTTAAAAAAAAATTTAATCTGGAAACTGAAGTAACCCTACCAGGACTCAAACTGATTAAATCTCAACAAAAGTTCTTCTAAATACAATTTTAATGAAATTTAATTTCGAAGTAACCCAATACGTTTATTTTTAATTTGTGTGTCTTCACTGAACACATTAAAAATATCTTTCAGGATATAAAAACTACGAAGATTGGTACCAAATTTTTCTACTTACATTTTTCAGTTGTCTATTTTTTTCTTTATTTTTTTTTTAAATAATAAACTTGAACAATAACCTTTACAACATAAACTTGAATCCTGATACTGAAGAACAACAGTAAACATAACTCCCTAGTATCTTGTCTTGGCGCAGAAAGCAATGCTCATTTGCTATCAAGAAAAAAAGATTTTGAAGCAGCATCTAACAGCCTTGATTTATCTGACTATCCTGACAGTGAATAACATCAGGCTAAACATGGTGCCAATTAAATTACTGCCAGTGTAGTAAAGCAAGTGTTGACAATGTAATATGTCACCTGCAGAAGCATCAAACAAATGGCAGCTGAGTCTCTGATCTCTTTACCTCTCTGAACAAGAAACCACCACCAGATTACACCAGGAACAGCAAAATAAGAACATTCGAATGAACCGTGAAGTGGTGTTGATGGAAGTTTTTTGAATGATAAAAGATATTCCTTTAGGAAAGGAAAAACACCAAACAAAACCAAAACAAAACCAAATCAAAACCCAAACCTTAATTAAACTCCTCTAAATTAGGAGTTCAGTGATTCACAGCTGTGCCAAAAAAGAATGCTAAATTTGCTAAATGGCAAAAGTGCCCCAAAAATCAGTATCCTGTCTTCAGTGTTTATTGCAGAGTAAAACAGTTGGAGGTGACAACATATACTTTAATTTTAGTTACAGTGCATTATGCTTACTTGAGAGAAATCTGAGAAGATTCATATTTTTCGTTAGCGCTTTTTTGGTTCAAGTTCCACCGTAAAGGACCACTGTATAAACAATATTGAAACACATGCCTAAGTAAAACAAATTAGACAAGGAGAAAGCACATATTAGAAGATCTGGACAGGTCAAGAATGTCACAGTCTTCAAGTTAGACACATCATAACTAGGAGATTTACATTTACATTTACTTTATACATCTATAATAGCAGAAGCTATTAAACTACTACCACTGTTCACCTCTTAGCTGCAACTGCGGCCATCGAATCTACAAGTGCTCAAAGTAGTCTACCTGTTCAGGTGCTTAAGAAATGAGAAACACAAACTGTTTGAGTTTCTGTATCTCTTGTTTCTGATGCCTTATTCTTTATCAAAAGAGCCATCATAAGCATTGCAGCATGGTCTTAAGATACTTTATATCCATTATGATAAAATACTAGGGTTTTTTGTTCCCCCTATACAAAATTACTTTGATCAATAAATAAGGTTTCAATCTTTCACTTGAATCTTCATAGTAAAAGTAAACACTACTTAGGAATAAATTATAGTAATAACGGAACTCCCTGCCTTCAGCTTTTCTGGCCCTTCATTGATGTCAAAAGAGTTTTGAAATAAGCTAGTCTGCATAAAACCCTACATTCCCAGTCCTGTTCAGAGACCATGCCTGGTTACGTTTCTCATTCACTATACCTTTATACAGAAGGTTTTGCTTTTAAGACAACTCTCGAGATTGTAAACCAGACATGACCACAAACTGTAAAAATTCATAAGGAATTTAAGAGATTAAGGTGTCAAAAAATATCTATTTACTTTAAAAGACAGCTGAAGTAAAGAAAACTTCAATAGATCCAAGCCAGTAAAAGAGGTCAGCAAAAAAAATAGGGGCTGGATAAACCAACAGAAGTGAAATAATTTTTATATGGAAGCCATAGTCACACAGATTGTTTTTAACCAGCAGGACTACGACTTCTTTATGACAGTTGAAAACTGAATAATAAGTTCATGCAACTTCTTATCATATCTGCTTTACACTTTTTTCAAGTTTAGTTCTAGCCTATATTCAGAAAATAACCTCCCCTGACACGGCCTCACAACTCATTAGCTGCAATCTCAATTAGGTAATGCCTCTAAAAGTTAGGGTTATGAATTTTGTCTACTTCTGAGCTGTTTGCCGAGATATTATTGAAGAGGAATTTTGAAAAAAAAAACCCACTATAGTTTTCAAATTAGTATCTTTTCACTTTTTTTTGAAGTTACAATTTTCTATACCATATTTTTATAGTAATTAGATAACATCAAATTCCAGCAGCTCATGGTATATTCTCCCTGTAGCTGCAGATTAAAAGAATCAGAAAAGAAGACAAACTCAGCACAACTTCTAAGTCAGCTGGTCATAACAGCTTTGCAAAGTCTTCTAATTTGGATTTAAAATACTATCTAGCTAAAATTCTAAAAGATTTTCATCTCATATACGTAGTATTTTATAAATAACTGCAGTTTCAAAGGGTGTTACAAATACTCAAGTCTTATTCAAAGAAAGATGAAAAGATTTGTATAGGAAAAGTGAAAATAAAGTCTTGAAGACTTTTTCAAGGTAAAAAAAATATAAGGCTTTAGCCATAAAAAATAATTTGTCACTAAATATTTGAGAAGCTTTAAATAGAGAGAGACTTATTGAATTAAGTGCAGGCACGGGATTTGATCTGATTGTAGCTCTCTGCCTGTGTGAAAAGCAGGAGCAGAAAAAAACAGAGGCAGAAACAGAAGACAGCAAGGATGCGATACCATGGCCAAAACGTACCTATGGCTTGTCCCTCACATAAATCAACTGAACAATGGCTAAGATGCTAGTTGGAAAGAGGTTTAAATTTGCAAGCTGTTTCCTGTTTGAATCTTTCATGGTCAAAGAAGCAGAAGTTTATGCAACTTCTAACCAAGGCAGCTTTCAAAAAATACTTCAGTAGTTTGCCACCAATAACATGCAGAACATCCCTAAAAGAAATAACAGTTTTGCAAGACATCGAGGTGATAGGACAAGACAGGAAAAAACTCGGCAAGACAACAGTACCTGCCCATGGTAGGAGGGGTGGACTAGATGATCTTTAAGGTCCCTTCCATCCTAAACCATTCTATGATTCCGTGATTCTATAATATTATAGGCATCAGTTATCATAAGTGCTGCCATTAATCCCAGACTACAGTCCAAGACACAGGGAGTAACATTTCCATGGTGTACACTCTAAGAGTCCTGGTGTTCGAGAGCCTGGATCACACTAAAATCTCTCAGGAAGCAAAAGGTTGGTTTTCCATTCTCAAATTGCGGCTGCACTCCCTTCCATCAGTCACTCTGATCAAAAGTATTCTTTTATTTCACATACCCAAGGAATTTAATGCAAACTCACCTACTCCAAGTCTTCAGTGTCACTTCCTGGACATAGACAAATGGCTTAAAGAATCTCCAATGTCCCCACACACCAAATCTTTGGCCCTGAAAGGTAAACTTGGGAGGTAAAATCTGAAATCACTTCTTATCACAGATAGTTTCTGGATTTTTCACAGCCCTGAGGAGTCCACTTGCTCTACAGATGGGGAACTAATGATCCCTTTCACACAGAAATATTGAGATATTTGGAGATGCTCAATTGCAGCACAGAGTATTTTAGAAATTTACTCTGGCAAGTCTCTCACAGACTTATTAATAATTAACTTTCATTAGGATACAAAGCCTCTCCATTTAATAGTACAATCACCCACCACTGAAGGGCAATTTTCAGCTCAGTGATACTGTAATAGATGAGGTACCGATGATTATCTGGACATCCTTCATTTTTACGATCCATTACAAAACAAGACAAAGAAGTAGAAAACAAGCAGTAATTTGGAGAACAAGACTACACTGGCAAAGGCTGGATTAGATGGTGGTGTTTTTCTCTTCATGAAACTATTACAGTTAAACTCTGAACAGTACAATATAATTCCAAAATTGCTTTCTTAGTATCTCTGTGCACTGATACAGGTATCATTCATAGGATCTTCCTTTGTTCCGCTGTCTCATCCCTGCTTGTCTTCCTGGTATCTCTTCCCTTTGTTTCTGCTAATCAAGGTACTTGGGAAGGAATTTAGGTTTCATGAACTATGGGTGAAATTTACAGTCTTGTCCAATTCAAATCCAGAGGAACTACTAGAACACTTAGAATTCATTCCAGAATATTACAAACTTAGTTACCTCTGCATTCAGCCTCATTGTTTAACTTCAGCTAAGAATATCTTCCGGAAAGGCATTCAGTTCTCATACTGCAAAGAATGAAGAATTCATTTTTTCCTCTGTTAGTTTGTCCCAAATGTTTATTACTAATTTTCCTTAAATCGCTCATTACACCAAAAGAGTTGATTTACACATTTTGAAATCCTCTTAAGAAATGCTTCATTGACTCTTAACTATGTTATAGAGTTCTTACTCATATTTATGCAGTTTGTTGCATTTACAAACTTATATGTTGACCATATTTATACCATAATTAAAAAAGAAAAGCTCATTTTTTAAACATTATTTATGTTCATAAAGCTTCCCAAAGTCAGTCAATTGGAAAACCACCCTACAAAAGTAAAAGTTGCAGAGAGATGTACAGGGGAAGCAGAATTTCTAGTAGGTTTTGCAGTCTGGGTCTAGGGAATAAATTAGGGCAATACAGAATTAGAAAGCTCTGGCTAGGAAGAAAAGGGAAAAGCCACCAAACCATGGTTCAAATCTGCTTTTCATGCTCTACCTCCCATAACTAGAAAGAAAGAAAGTTGCACTTTATCACGTGACCTGTTAATAAACTTAATATTACACCAAAGCATAAGTCATTGGTTGAGTGGGCATGGGAGCTTGTTTATTTCAATAAGCCATGCACATAATAAGTTCCCACTTGGGAACAGTAGAAAATCTTGCTTAGCAGATAACTTTAAAAAAAAACAACAACAACCCCCTCCCTAAAAAAACCAAACGAAAAACCCCAACAAAACAAAAACCACAAGAATAAACCCACTATATTTTTCAGTATTTTTCTGGTAATTCTTTGACTGTTTCTGAGTGAATTTATTTAATAATTTTTGATGACTGAATAGCTGGTTTCCAAAGTTATTAAATTATAACACAAAATGTCTCATATCTCTTTTTAAATACAACTGTACAACGGTTTACATCAAAAAGAACGCTGTACAATTACTGTAATATTCAGAAATAAACAAGTATGAAAACAATTATTTCCCTCTAGAGTGGATAACACTTCCAGTTTAACAGTCACTAGCAAAGTAATTTGTGAAGTTTATTAAGATTATGGCTTTACAGGCTCTAATTTATTGAGACAAAGCCTCATTTATGCAGAAACATTAGGAGATACTACTGACTCATTTCATATCAAATATTCTTCCTGAAAGAAATTTTTCACATAATTACTTCAAATAAATGAAGTGTTTATAGTCAATGAACCAACTCCCTTTAATCTGTTTCTGAAACAATACACACTTATGAAAAAATAGTGTAAGTTTTTTCAAACTGAAGAACAACTTGATAATGAAGCAGATCAAGTAGCTGATAGTTCTACAGTAACCCTTTTACTTCACTAAACATAAGCCGACATAATTTAAACAATTTCTGTTGTAGCTACATAATGGTTAGGTCTCAAATTGGTAACTTATTTCTCAGACTGTTGTATAGACAACGATTATTGTCAGATCAAATTCTCAGCTTGTTGAGGTGCTTTTTTTTTAAACCATTTTCACTGGATTGGGGCAGACCCACTGTGAGTAACAGTGCAGTGTTCAAATCCACACCTAAACAAAAGACCAACCACTGTGAAAGTTCTCACAAGCCGCAAGCAAGCATCTGCTCCTGGTTACTTAACTTAGGAGAATCTTGAATAAATTTTGCAGATACATAAACTAATCTATCTGCAAAGCCCTTCTAAGAGGTCTGCCTAATCAGCAGTCAGATGAAGCTACATGCCTCCTGTGATAAACTGACTACATGGTTCCTGAATCAGGTTGGAAAACCTCATCATGCCTACACACCGTAATACTGCATGGCATAGAAGTGGAGCTCGTGGAGAAGGGAAACAGAAGAGTATCAAAAAAGTTGCTAGTGGACTATTGCTTCATTGCCTTAACAATAAGGTACTTTATTCTCACAATAACATTTTAAACATAGTGTTGTAAATAGTCTTCAGTGTTCAGTCATCCTCAGTTTAAAAAAAATAATTAATTCTTCATGTTCTTGTGGTTCAGTTTGTGCCCATTGCCTCTTGTCCTGTCACTGGGCACCACTGAAAAGAGTCTGCTCCATTTTCATGACACCCTCCCTTCAAATAATTCCACATATTCATGAGATCCTCCTGAGCCTTTTCCAGGATAAACAGTCCCAGCTCTCTCAGCCTTTCCTTGTATGTGAGGTGCTCTCATCCCTTAATCATCTTAGAGAAATAAGAATATAGATAATAATATCATAAGAAAATAAAAATCTTTCTCCTAGCTGGAAGTTGATTGAGCCTCTGCCTGGGCTGAGGTTTGGCTGCTTAAGTGTTCCAATTGCTGCCTTCCTAATACAAGAAGTCCAGTATAAAACAAGCTGGCAACTTATGTCTGTGAGAAACTGTGCAGTCATCACCTGAAGATTTATAAAGCTAAACAGAGTGAAACATGTCACATTGAGTTCAACTGGTGGGACTCTGCTAATCTTCAATGTACAACTCCATAAACCAAACTCCTTCCTATATCTACTGCCTCAGATGACAGATGTGTTCATGATATACTAGCACCCTGGAGGATTTTCTGTATTGTAATGTTAATGCAGTAAATGGATAACATATATGATTTACATAAAGAGTGCCAATGTAATTCTAAAAGCTCTGCAAAACCAGCTTTCATTCTCAGTGGTTTGGTTGTTTTGGGTTGGGGGCCTTTTTCCTTTTTTCTTTTAATTTAAGAACACACAAATAAATGCATTTGACTAGGGATGAGAACAGGAGAATGAAATAAAGGAAACAGAAGTGTCACAAACTATCTGGAAATACAGTAAATTCAGGGCTTGAAAGATTAGTGGAAAGAATTACTATTAAAATACTCTCTGGCTTCTGTTCTGCTACCGACTCACACTTCTATTTAACAGAATATTAACTGGCTCTTGTTAAACTAACAAATACTGCATATTCATATATGTTACTCTCTTTGGAAGTCAGTATTCAATAATATAATCTAAGCCTTGTTTTCCTCAACAAGACAAATGCCTTCTTCTGGTTAAAAACAGCTGTGTTGGGAGCAAAGACCTAGGAGTTTATCACTGTGGAGATAAGTCTTCCTTTCAGCATTAACACACACAAGTGTGCACTATGGAAGAGGGTATTCCTCTAGATTTACTACTACAAGAGCAAAAATTATTCTCAGAATGCCTCTGCTTCCCAGTGGAAGAAAATGTAACAAAAATATTATTTAGAAGGACGTTCTATAAGAGTTGGTTAGAGAAATTGTTTTACACCGTACAGAACAGTAAACTTTCCACCATTCCCTTTATTTCCAAAGATATAAAAGTATAATTATTTCCTCAATAACTAGTGACATAAACCTGTAGATTCTTCATATCATCAAGACAACTTTTTTTCTTATTTCTAATGAGGACACCCATATAGGTTTCTTCCCACTGCTATTATTTAACATGATAAACTGAACTGATATGATACTTGGCTAAGAAGAAATGCAGGTACCAATATGGAAGCTATCCATATTTTCTATGTTCAAACTCAGCCTTCAGCAAGCTCAAAACATACAATCATTTTCAAATTTAGACTTATAGAATCTATTTTCAAACCCAGAAAACAAACAACAGCATTTCAAAGTACTATTTGCCCAAGAGCAGAAACTGTTTTAACGTATGAATAACATACGTTTTCAAATCTTTAAGTAAAGGCTAGGAAATTTGTAGCACAGCCAGCATGCCACAAAACAAATTGCAGTATTTAAATGATAGGAATTTGCTTTATTTAAAAATGTAGCCTTGATCTCTTTCCTCTGCGTAAGTCTCATTTTTTCTGGAAAGCTGATTAGTTATTATCCATGTCCTTGGGCATGATCCATGCCCAAATAATGACCATGTAAAAATAAGCATGCATTGGTAATGTATTTTTGTGTGGTATATTGGTTAATTTGAATATGTCTCAGCAGGA
>NW_010175261.1:17893-27917 GCF_000695765.1 Mesitornis unicolor
AGCTATGCTGGTCCAGCAGGTGGTAAAGATCAAAAGTGAAATAAATCAAAGAGGATGTGCAACAGTTGCGGGCGCCATTATTTGAACTCACTTATGTGATAGTTGAGGTTTTAACTATCAGTTTCATTAGACGTTACTATTCCTCATGTAGACAGCTTTGAAGTGAAAACTCCCTTGATGTACAGCCTTAGAAAGAAGAGTTTTCAGCTAGAAGGAAACACCTCCTCCCACATGGCATGCCTGTGCTTTTGGCTACTTTTCTTCCTTAAAAAGATACACTTTAAAAAAAATTATCATGGTTTATCATTAGTGTTTCTTGCTTCTAACAAGATGGCAAAAAGTCTTCATTTCTTGTCCCTATTCGCCATCACCCACAGAAGACTCACCACAGGCAGCAATTTTTAATAGGGAGCATCACTTACTCTACACAGAAAAAGTAAAGATATTTTTCAAAAAAAGCATGCTGTGCCTTTGTATTCCTTGCATTCTTTTTGCATAAGTTGTACACCTGAAGTTCACTACCAATTAAACCAATGTTATGGACTTGTGCACCAGTTTGTGTGGTGGGGTTTTGGTAGTGGGAGAGGGGCTACAGGAGTGGCTCCTGTGAGAAGCTGCTAGAAACTTCCCTGGCTGCAAGTCAGACCCACCTCTGGCCAAGGCCAAGCCAGTCAACAATGGTGGTAGTGCCATATATAACATATATAAAAAGAGAGAAAACAAACTGCTGGGAGCCTGCAGCAGAGAGAGGAGTGGGATGTGAGAGAAACAACTCTGCAGACACCAAGGTCAGTGAAGAAGGAGGGGGAGGAGGTGCTCAAGACACCAGAGTAGAGATTCCTCTGCAGGCTGTGCTAAAGTCCCCGTGCAGCCCATGGAGGTTAACAGTGGAGCAGAGATTCACCTGCAGCCCATGGAGAACCCATCAGAGCAGGTGGGTAAGCCTGAAGAAGGCTGTGACTCCATGGGAAGCCCAGGCTGGAGCAGTCTGTTTCTAAAGGTCTGCACTCTGCAGAAGGGACCCATGGTGGAGCAGTTTGTGAAGAACTGCAGCCCATTGTAAGGACACACATAGAAGAGGTTCATGGAGGACTGTCACCTGTGGGAGGGACTCCACTCTGGAGCAGGGGAAGAGTGTGAGGAGCCCTCCCCCTGAGGAGGAAGGAGCAACAGAGGCGACACGTGATAAACTGACAGCAAACCCCATCCTCCATCCTCCTGCACCACTCAGGGGGAGGACATGGAGAAATGGGGAGTTAGGCCTGGGAAGGAGGGAGGGGTGGGGGAAAGGTGTTTTTAAGATCTGCTTTTATTTCTCTTATCCTACTGTGGTTTGATTGGTAGCAAGTTAAATCGATTTTTCCCCAAGCTGAGTTTGTTTTGCCTGTGACCATAATTAGTGAGTGATCCCTCCCTGTTCTCGTCTCGACCCATGAGCCTTTTGTTAGATTTTCTCCTCCCCATCCCACCAGAGGGAGGAGTGAGTGAGCAGCCACATAGTGCTTAGTTGCTGGCTGGGCTTAAACCATAACAGCTTGATAGGATTGTAGCAAACAATTGTATTTGGTGACTCACATTCTGCTCCTAGAGGGAATCTATATAACTTTTTATTTTCTACCATGCAAGCTTAAGGAACTAAATCCAGCAGTCCTGTCCCTCCTGTGCAAAACTGGGAGGCACAAATCAGTATTCTATTCTGAATCACCCACTAGAGCAGCTTCTCTGTGTGCACAAGTGGTAGAGTGACTTTGTCTAAGCAGGTATTACTGTCATTATTCATTCACATAGGAATGAAGATCCCACTGTCTTTAATGTGGAAGAGGAAGTGCTTAAAATGTTCCCATGGTCCTGGCCTTTGGGGACACACATTTCCCCCATGGCACATCAGGAACAAAGCAGGGGCCAGAGCAGGGGCAGACATACATTTCCCTTCTGCTTCCTGGCACAGAAATGGTCACCCTGAGATGCCACAGCTGCTGCTCTGATCATCTCAGGAAGGAAAATAAATACTACTCCTCTGTGCCTTTTCCTTAAGAGCAGGCAGCACGGAATAGTGGCAGCATCGCTTTTTGCCAAGATCCAGTTTGACTGCATGGCTGGGAATTAGCTGCTCAAAGAGAGGAAACAACTTATTCCTCACTGATATCAAACGTTAAAGTAGAAAAGTACTAAGGCTTCTTTGTTCTTCCCAGGATAATAGAATTACCCAGGAAGCTCAGAGCAGTTTCTAAAAATTACATTTCAGTCTTGTGTAATCTTAAGATTAAATTCTGTGTTCCTTAGTTGCTTCTCTATATATAATACTGTTTTATTGACATGTAAATTTGGGGGGTAGGGAGAAATCCTCAGATGCTCAGTATCTTTTGCAGCAGAGCAGGAAAAGTAAAGCAGAGGTCATGCAGTAATTCAATGCATGGGAGTCATAAACGAATATATTTTCTATACACGTTCCCAGAACTCAGCGTAGATGACTGCTCCATATATAAGAAAAGCAAATCCAAATGAATGTCAACCAGAAACTGCCTTTTCCTGTACCTCATCTTCAGAAACACAGGAAGATCACTTCTAATGAAACTTGCCCTTTCTTATTTGAAAAATTAATCTGCAGGCAAAACTAAAAAGTCTTTTCCATTCTCCCTCCCACCCAGGAAATGTCAATAATTTTGGTCCAAATACAAATGGTTCATTTTAAGCTCAAAACCTTTCCTCCTTTCCCAATGCCTTACAGTTCTCCATCAATGCAACTATTCAGCTTTTCAATATGTTACTATAGTTAATTTTAAACACATCCATCTACAAAACTTCTTTAAACTATTAATTCTTCCACACTACAGGTTCCACTGCTTATCAGTGATTTATTTTTCTTTAAGCTATCAGAGTATTTCTACCTTACTGGTTTCTATCAGTCAATTTTGAGGACCTGTGAGGAAGAAATCAAGAAACAACTAATGTACACTGAAAATACCAACACTGTTGGAAATCATAAACCATGTGTTGTTCGATTTCTCAGGTCACCTTATTTTGCGAATACATGGAATTAACTTCCATACCTGTATGCTGAAATTTTGTTTAAGCACAAAAATCGTATGAATAAGACGGGTAACAACACATTGTGTTTAAGGAACTTCTGTCAGATTAAGCTGGTGGCCTTTTTGTCCCCTGTTCCCTATATGAGTAGGGGGAACTTACAATTTTCCCACCAGCGACCACAGAAGTTTTGCTGAAAAATACTAAAAAAAGTAGTAGCCATAAAAATAGCTAGCATATGGTAGAGAATACATAGAAGGGATTTAAACATCTTAAACCATTTCTGCACTTCACACTTTGAAGAGGAATCTAAACCACGCATATGACATCCTAGTCTATTCATGTACGTATTAAGGTACTGTAAACCCCATCCTCAGTGAAATGCAGTGACCCTGCACTAGACAATGTCTAACCCCAGTGTTTTTTCAAACGTCATTAGCCATCAATGACTCTCCAGAACCTCACTACAAAGTGCTCAGACGCTCACAGAAGCTGCGATTCATGTTTCAGCCAGATGATAGCATGACACTATGCTCTGTGTGTCTTGTTGGAATGAGAGGCCTGTGTGCTCTTGTAGCATTAGAACTGACACACTTACAGCATCTCTGCAGCGCGGCAGTCCTCACAGTGTCCTTCAGCCATAATCTCCTTGACTTGAAAGCAGTTGCTGCTGACCTTCGGAGTGATGGAAAACTATTTATCTTCTCTGCATATCAAGATGCATCCAGTGCTGGAAGGTATTTTTTTCACTGCTCAATCTGTCAACTAAGTCTCCAAAATAGTGGAAAGTTCCATTTATTTGGCAATTCCTTGGCTAGGGGAGGGGGATGTGGGAAAACATCCTTTGAGAGTGACAGAGGGTTTAAATTAGGGACATATTAAAGGACAAGCATATAAGTATCAGGAACTTAACACACTCCTTTAATCCAAGGCTCTAGTTATATCAGAGATGTGCTTCTATCTTATTTCTAGCAGATAATTTCCAACTCATCTTACTTGTCTTCTTGTACACTTGTATTAGCAGCAGTCTCCTTAATGTGCAGTTAATCACAGATGGCAAGGCTCCAGCCTCAGATGTAAGATTTTGAGATATATAAATAAACCTTCCAATACCCTAAAGCAGAACTGTGAAAACTTGCTTTTATACTGAGTGCTACTTTATATATTTAGCTTGAAAGGCAATGCCACTCCAAATAAGGATGGAGGAAAGGACAACACGATCGTACGTTGAAGCAACAAGTCTTTCCACACACGATTTAGCTCTGTATTTATTCCCAATGACACCAACCTCAACTTTCTCCACATCCATCAGTAAGAAGATTATGATTCATACATTTTAAAATCAAGTTTTAAAATAAGATCATTTCAGTTTTTCTTTGTAAGAACATTTATTATCAAAAGAATGACTCAATGTCTCCAAAATCAATCAAAACCTCCATCAGAGTACACTGTCTAAATACATAAAACCTAGATGAGAGGAGTTATTTGACTGCAAAGGACAAAGTCATAATGAAATGTTTTCTTCTGGGCATACCAAAGCCTTTCATTTAAATAAAAAACCCAAAACTTTGTGCTTTTGCATGAAGCTGTATTAGGCCCCTACATAAGGCTCCCTCTACAAATGTGCAGATAATAAGATTTCCATCTGCTTTTATTGTTGTGTTGCTTAAAAACATGCACTTCATTTTTCTTTAGTAAACAACTTCACAAATTAGGACAAAATGTGCTTATGTTAAGGACTTCATATTTATGATTCACAGGAAGAAAAACAGTCAACGAGCCAACTGCTCATGTGGTGTATTAGTTACTAGCAAAGAAAGGAGAACAATGGACGAAGAAATCAGCGTGCAATCCATTACAGAAAATATTTGACGCTAATTACAGTTACGAAGCTTTATCACATCAATTTCAAAAATGTATCAGAATAAAAAATTTCTAACAAAACTATGTGTCAAGCAACAAAACCAACCAGTATGAGAGTATTTAGAAGTGCAAGTCTGTTATATAGAATTAAATTTCACCAAAGAACTCGAAGGGTTCTCAGACTCCCTTCTGCTTATTTCCTCTCACCAGTACTGCCCTGGGTGACAAGCAGACATTTATTTCTTGGGAGACTTCCTTGCTATTAAAAGGGAGAAATTTAGGAATTATTTTCTTAAGAGGTCTGAGCATTAACATCAGCAAATCTAAGAGCTGTTACAGGGAAATTCATATCCTGGGACAGAAGGTTAATTAAAAACCACCAACAGTTGTCAAGCACATATCCAGGTTACAAGAATACTATATCAACTGCAGAAAAATCCGCAAGGTTTCTATTCTATTTCCAGGTGTGATATACCTGGTCCTGTATGTTTAACAACAAACGGCAGCAACATGCAGAAATTCAGCACAACTTGGGAATTTGGTCAGAAGACCTTGCTCTCTGAGTTGGAAAACTCGAGGCATACACTTATTGCACTAATACAGTATAGATCTCATAAATTTTTAAAATATCGATCTTAAAATATGAATTTAGTCTTATTGTCATGGAGCTCTTCCACATTGTCATTCAGTAAAGAGTACTTTAAACATCTGCTCTGCAGACACAATCCCTATCTCATGATGGTTTCATTCGTACTTGTGGTTAATTCTAGTCGATTGAGAATGTACCTGGTACACCACTGTTGATAAATTCTTCCTATTTAGTTGGAACATAGATCAGCATTATTGGTGTCCTGCCAGACAGAAGAGCAACAATATCTGGCAACTGAAGAGATTTAAAATAATTGGTGGAAATATACTGACTCCGAAATGCCCGAAGGTCTGGCTCCTGTTCTGTTGTCAAATGAAGTGTTATCTTAATTATTGGGCTTGCGCTCTTCTCTGAGCATAGTAGGATTTTTTCTCTCCCTTTTCTGTATAGCTACCAAATCCTAACTCTTACAGGATTACCTTTTCATATCTTAATACTCCAGGCAACACAGCCATAGAGAAGCTGCCACATGAGAAAAAGGAATGAAGAAATTATGATTTCCAGAGGTAAACAAAATAATGAGCTCCAATTCTGCAAGTAATACAGTGAATGCTCCCATGAACTGAGAACGTTGGTGTTCTTTTCTCTGTATGCATCTTTTCAGTTAATATGACTGTTAAATTTGTGAATTAAAACCAACCCTTAACAAAACTAAGGTAGTAAAAAAATGTAGACTGGAGTGTACTGATCCAAGTATTTCATTCTAGTTTGCCCCAGCTCAGTCTGTCTACGCCTATTTTGCATCACCACTGTCTTGCTGGTGTCTACAGACACACTAAAGATTCCCACCAATGTGCAGTGTAGATGGAACAGAGGAATTTTCCAAATAGTAATAAATTGATGTGAGGATTTCAAACACAGCTCTTCAGTGCTTACTTATCTATATCTTCATGCGACTTAAACTGGAAGGAATTCTTAGAGGAAACACGTATGACACACACTCAGCCTTGTTTCCTCTGTGAGAAATTCTACTCCCTGTTATCAGGACTAGCAGAGCCCTGTGATTTCAAAGATACTCCTAGAGTTTCTCTTTAGTTAATCTGAAGATACAATTTCATATATCCTTCAGGATAATACATCTCCAAGAGCAGTAACTCAAACCCATTCTTAGCAGGGCAAAATGCTTTGCTACAGACAAATTATTTCAGTCTAACCTGTGTTAAAGCCATTAAAACCCCTACAAAACTAAGCTCTCCTATGTTCTCCAAAGCAATTTCATTGGGGATGGGGTTGGAGAAAGTGGGCATGAAGGACTGAAATTAGTAAAACAGGCTTCTCAATACAGAAGGATTAGAGGGAGTTCTAGTCACAGAAAGTTAGTCAAAATCATGAATGGAAGTAGTAATAAGAAATACATTCTATTCTTTTTTCCATAAAATATGGGCACTCACTGGAACTACAAAACCCAAATAGCATTGACGCAGCACATCACGTGTAATATGCCAAACCAACTTTGTGTAAATTCAAACAACAAAAAAAAATTAATCTCCTGTTAAAAATGGGAAAATGTGCATGAAAAATTGGTCCTATAAGGCCAAATAAAAGAACCACTGCATTGCGTCAGTAGATTAACAGCATAATACAAACAAGAGAGATTTATAGATGAACTGTAAACTCTGCTTTAGAAAGATCAACCTGATTAAATTATTTCAGGTGGTCAGAACTTTGGTAAATTGTTCATACAGTCACTGTTAAAGATTTGAGCCCTATTTTCTACTTGAATTTGTTCAGCCATTGCATCATTTATTGCTTCTATCTGCTAAATTAAAGCATCCCAAAAGAACGTCCTTGATTTGAGAAAATTAGTAGTAACTGGAAGATGACGATACCTCAGCTCAGCTTTCCTTTTTGAACAGAACACATAGTAGGGAAACGTAGAAAATATTTACCCTACCTTTGGAAAGCAAATTAATCTGATCAGCGCAAGAGACAAATTTTCAGTGATTTCCTATATGCTAAACAGCGCCACTAATACCAGCAGCACTGATGGTTCAGTTGATAATGGATCACCTGAACACCTGTCCTGCAGAAAATCTGAGTAATAACTGCTCGAATAATGCCCACAGCACACCATTTGGACAATCAGAGAAGAGCCACAAGGATGGGGAGGGCTCTGGAGAACAAGCCTGATGAGGAGCGGCTGAGGGAACTGGGCTTGTTTAGCCTGGAGAAGAGAAGGCTGAGGGAAGACCTCATCACCACCTACAACTGCCTCAAGGGAGGTTGTGGAGAGGTGGGTGCTGGTCTCTTCTCCCAGGTGATGGGGGATAGAACAAGGGGAAACGGCACCAAGCTGTGCCAAGGGAGGTTCAGGTTAGAGATAAGGAGGAAGTTCTTTACTGAGAGGGTCGTCAGAAGCTGGCACAGGCTGCCCAGGGAGGTGGTGGAGTCACCATCCCTGGATGTGTTTAAAGAGCGGGTAGATGAGGTACTTAAGGATATGGTCTAGGGGGTAGACAGGAGCGGTTGGACATGATGATCTCAGAGGGCTTTTCCAACTGAGCCATTCTGTGATCCACAAGTAACAGCTGAGCAGAGTAAGTAATAAAATGAGTTCCTTGTACACTGCCAGCTTTCCCATGTACAACTTCATCTAAACATCACTTCTCTCTGTCATCTTGGCCTTTCTGCATCTCAAACAAGCACACCTACAACTTGACTTCTATAAAATCCATAGTACTTCGTTTAAAATGGTTACAACTTCAATAAAGGATGACTTCTCCCTCACCTTAAAGCCACTGACACATTATTATACAGTGCTGATACTCCATTGAGCTCTAAAGTCATGCCATATCACGTAAAATGATTTCACCAAACTCCATGGCATATCGTCTGTAATGCACTGCACTGTCTTTTTGCAAAATGCTACATTTTTAATATGTCCACAAGCGCAAACAAAGCAAATTATTTTACCTGAGGTACAGTAGGCTCTGTGCTCTACTGCCAGCAGTCATGCACATTTCCGAAATACATTTTTGCTGTTTCTCCCTTCTTGGGGGTAAAAAACTAAGTTAATAAAAAATGCCAGTTCCTACAGCCTGCAAAAATGTCTTTTTAAAACTTCAATTCATGTTAGCTTTTCACTTCTTGCAGTCAGGATCCCCTATCACGCAGGGTTAAGTACTGTCCAAGTACATCACATTGCATGGTAGTATGTAACCCAAAATCAAGAAATGCAAAGTACTTGTCATGTTATACCACTGACTTCAAAAGCTGTACTTTCTTTCAGGTGCAAAGTCCAGCCCATGAACTTAACAGCTTGATTCATAAAATCAGAAGCATGCTTAATACCTTTATTACCCGAAAATCCCATCAGAATACAATCCTTCTACAAAAATACTCTTGGTCTTCATTATAATGCGTAACAAGCACTATGTAGTGACACTTATATGCAGCCCTCCTCCTCTTCTCCTTTCATGCATATGCCACAGCTCATGTTAAAGCACCAGAAGGTAGACTGGGTAAATAGGCTGTCCCACGCCTTAGACCATAAGTGACAAGGACCCTCAGGGACCAGCCTACAGGTACGGACAAGCACCAAGTACAGCAGCAGCAAGTTGTGTGGAGCTGTCCTCTGGGAACTGAGCCTAACTGGCAACTATTCCTTGTTTCAAGGCAGAACACCTCCTCCACAAAGCAGGTTGGTATCCAACCCTTCACTCTTTATTGATACAAATCTCACATTAAACGTACAGAAATGGAAGAAAAAAATGACACAAATACACAGGGGTCTCCATGATTTTACAGACCTTCTATTAGACTCCCTCCTCAGCAGCAGCCAAGTGTGCTGTGTGGTTGTACAACATTTTCTAAGATTTAACACATGAGAAAAGGAACACTGGACTTCAGAAGGCGGTCAGTATCAATCCTTATCTCAAAATCTTATTCTCACAGCTTTATTTAAAAAAAGAATTAAGTTGTCTTCACCACAGTGCAGAATTTTACCATATGGAAATACACTGCTCTAGGTCCTACACTGCATTTGGACTAAAACCTGAAATGACTTTAAGACGACTGCATTACAGCCCATTCAGTACACCTTTTGCCAAAAAACTAAGCCTTATTCCCAGACTCAAGACTCCAAGTGGAATTTGCTGTTTATGTGCTTAATACTAAAATCAATAAAATAATCTGTCTTCAGGCTGAGATTTATTAAAACTGAAAATAAGAGGCTTTCTATGGAATATCTTTTACAAGTTATCCCTACTAAAACCAAATGCATATCCAGTCTAACTTAAACATACCCAGTAGGACCTGGACAGACTATGGTTAAGCCATAGCAAAACAGAATTCAGTGGTTTGAAAATTAAAGAATTGAGGAAATACTGCTAAAAATCCCACTGCAGTCAAATGTGGCCAGAATTCATTCATAAGCTATGTACCTACTCCAACCTCCACAGGGAAAATCTGGTACATGTGAGGTCAATAAAGGCCTTTACTGAAGTAAAATATTTTACAGATCAGAAATGGCACCAGGGAAGAGCG
>NW_010175261.1:27948-37916 GCF_000695765.1 Mesitornis unicolor
AGAGGAAAAATGATATATTCTTTGAGCTGAAAAAGAAATGAACCATTAGGAATATTATGTTCCCAAAAATGTTCTTTTTACCCTTAACTTCAACTGAAATGTACTGTGCATCCTTCCCTTCTTACTTGGAAGGCACCCCAAATGCTTTGAAGTTCATCAGCCTAACGAGGAAGTCCATATAGCTCAGACAACTGCTGCATACTTAGCAGTTTTTAAAAAGGTGAACTTTAAAAGAGGAGAACCGTTTACAAACCTAAAGGGATGGTTATCCAGATAGAAATATAAATTCACATACTAGCTCTGCTGCTGACATGACTCATTGGACTCAGCACAAGATTTAAATATAACATGGAAAGGTATTACAGAAGTCTGCTTTGATTCACTGCAGCAATGAACATGAAATACCCACAGCAAAAACAAAGCTACAGCTTTTATCAAAGTTTTGGAATCTTGGCATCAGATGTGTGCAACTGCTGCACTACCTGAGTGCTTTACAGATTTCAAGATTACTCTAGGAGCCAAAATAAAGGAGTGCACTTTTTACATGATCGACTAATGCTTTAATAAAAAATAAGCAATATTTACTGTATTATATTTCTAGTCCTATACAGGATTTGATCTTCTCTTGAATTTGATAGGCTTAAATGAAGTCCCATGACTGAAAAATGAGTAAAAGCAGAGTTTTCTATTGATACTGAAACACACTGTGGATATTATCTGTGCCTGGGAAGCATTACTCATGACCTGTAAACCAGTTACTCCCTTAAACTCTGAATTTCATTATCTAATCCAAAAGTACAAGAAACATTTATGCCACTGAGTTGTCCTAGTATATTCATTCTTTTTGATTATATGAGGGAAGGGGAAAGTATAATGTCTTCATGCTGCATACCTTAATGAAGTACTTCTGCTGCCTGCAAATCCTCCACCATTTTCGTTGCTGGGTTTTTCTGCACTCCTAATTACACTGCAGCTGAATTTGGAAGAAACAGACCCTCTCAGAGACAAAGGCAGCAATTAAGTTGCAAATGCCTGCTTTTTCTTCAGCATAAACTGAAGCATAATTGTATGCAAGTGACGTTTCTACCATATCACTTCATTATCTGTGTGCCAACACAGAGGGTTTCTTATCCTGTTGGACGGAGGTACCATAGTCAATGTAAGCTGTGCCAGCACAGAAGATCTGAAGTTGCACAGTAGCTGCAAATGCAAATATAAAGAACTGAAAATAAGAAATGGAAAAGGGTATTTATAGATATGGATATTTCCCAAATCCCCAAGATTATCTGGAAAGGCTAGCAGAACTACCCCAAAATTCATTTGCAGGGTGCAATTTCTTTCTGATAACTTGTTGCCTGTTGTCTTTCCGCTTCCCACGCTGCACATAAAGCTAAACTCTGAAGTTTGCAGACCATGACAAAGGAATGCTAAAATAAGGTACTGCAATCGAGTGTGTTAAAAGGCAAAGACAGGGATGCGATAAAAAGTCACTCCAGTTGGCCCACTGATGTCAACAGTCTTGCAGCTGAGCTCAGAGTGCCTACACAGCATGATGTGGGATACAGCACTAAGACGATACTCAAGCAGCAGCAATAAGATGCACAGTGGGCACCTCCTCTCACACAGGCTATTGTGTTCAGGAGCACTTCAAGTCATGTGGTAAGGTTAACAAGTGCAATATAAAAATATAAATGTATATATATTGCTCTAGTGCAATATAAATGTATATGCGTGTAAAAATAATCTTGATAAAATATGGCTGACACTGCTGGTTTTTGTAGACAGGTAAACATTAAGCAGTAAAGGCTTACCTGGGATTAAACATGGCACTGAAGAGGAACAGAACTTTCCTTTTCTGAGACATAATTTGGGTAGAAAGGAGTAGATTGCCAGTAGCTCCCCAGAGAGCTCTGAGACAATAGGAATAAAGTGATAATTTCAATAACTGTAATATGTATAACTCAAGAGGCTTCAAGCATACATGCAACTTCTCATTAGCTTTTAAACCATTCAGACAGAATTAGATCATGAGACTGCATCAGACATTTCAAGAACCCACTCCTGTCTCCCAGATAAAGTACACTAGACAACACATAAAATTTGCAGAAAAAAAGCTTTTTACTAATAAAATTAAAATAAATCTTAAATATTTTGAAAATAACTTAAACTTCTCTTTGATCTGGAATGATTACTCTTACTAGTACAATGTTAAGTTTCTAAGATAGAATTAGGAACTACATAAATGAATGAGGCAGTGAATTCCAGCTTGCCTGTATTTTCCTCTATATTCAAGTTGTTTTCTTATCTTTATGTCTGAGCACAGGTACGTTCTTTCTTAGAATGTGAAATGGTACTAAGAACACTAACCCATGATGACAAATGGCAAAGTAAACTGCAGGAATTTTTAACAAAAACTGAAGGACTTTTTTTTAAGTTTGTCTTGGCTTTTTGCTGCCTTCTTTCAAGCTTATCTCATCAATTTGCATGTTAAACATGTGATTAAAGTCAGGGCATTCCACAGATGCCACCATGTAAAACAACTAGAGGAACTAAAAGGGGAGGAGAAAACATGAAATCTCATTTTACGTACACAAATAAATAGATGGCAAACATGACCATGAAAGTAGATAAGCAGATAGCAAAAGCACAGGGACTAAAAAGTAAAAAACACCATCTGTGTATCCTGGATGGCTTGAATGTTCTGTCCCCTTCGTCCAGCTGGCCGAGGCTGGGACATGGTACAGCTAACACTGTTAATGTACTTGAGAAGCTCAGCCAGCTCTGGGCTGCCCAGCAATCTGCACGTCTGGCTGCTGCAGGAACGAGGGCATTGGCACTTCATGTGGTAGAAATGCAGTTTCTGTGAATCAGGATCACTTTCCTATTCACTTCAATCGGCATCAGATCAAGCCCTGAAGTTAACTGGCTGAACATCCTCCATCAGTTTGAATTAAATTCTCTTTGGATTGGTCACTTCTTTTAAGGACTAGCTTCATAAAGGAGAAGATTGAAGGAAAATACAGGAATAATTTTCCATATTTGCTACTGCAAAGAAAAAGTGAATAAACTCTTCTTTGTGTCCATTAAGTACAGAGTAGACATAAGGGGATTAAAGTACAGCAAGGAAAATTTATATTGGATTTTGCCTCATTTTCTAACAATTACAGCAGTGAACATTGACACAGATCACCTAGGGACCCTATGTGATACCCATAATTGCAAATTTCCAAGAACAAGTTAGAGAATTTGGGAAAGAATGCATTCAATACAGTCAATTCTTTCAGGAACAAAATGAGGGAATGGTTGGACTAAGACAAGCTCTCAGAATCCCTCCTGGCTCGGATTCTTACAACTGTGACCTCGTGGGGTAAAAAAGATGATGGTATTTGGTGAGATGACTACATTTTCTTTAGCGTAACAAAACACATAAAAATACAGCCACATATGAATGCCAGTTTCAGCATTTTTCCTTTAGGTAATAATGTAGCTTAGTACTATTTTTCTGTTCTGTTTCCTAATTATCTCTCAGAATAATTACCATGTCATGGCTTGCAGTCTTTCCTCAGCTGTAATCACTGCTAATTTGTCTAAGAAAAAGACAGCAAGTTCAAATTTTGCAAGAATCTGAGAACTATGATGACCGCCTCCAGAGAATACAGCAGCATGGCATGTGGAGGTATTTTATCTGAAGTGCTCATAAAATTTAAAATTTGTCACAGTTAAACTGTTAGCATTCTGAACATGATAATACACTCTCAGATAAACTATGGCCTTGCTAGAGCAGTTTTGCCAAGTCAAGAATGATGCGAAGATGGTGCTGTTGCTATATACAGCTGCAAAGGTTGAAGCAGACCATACTGTGTTCAAAGAAAACTACTCTTGGCGTTTATTTTCCTGTATTGTCCATGCACCCATGAATTACACCCTGCTATTTACCATAGCCACATCCCAGAGAAGAAGCAGATAGAGCAGTAGCCCTTTGTACTCACAGAATCATAGAATCATTGGATGAAAATTGGAAAAGTTGGAAAGTTGAAAAAGTTTGGAAAAGACCTTTAAGATCATCATCTCCAATCGCCGATTCAGCCCTACATCTGCCACTAGACCATGTCCCTAAGCATGGCATCTGTCTTTTAAACACCTCCAGGGATGGTGACTCCATCACCTCCCTGGGCAGCCTGTTCCAATGCTTGACAACCCTTTCAGTAAAGAATTTCTTCCTAATATTGAACCTAAACATCCCCTGGTGCAACTTGAGACCATTTCCCCTTCTCCTATCGCTAGCAACCAGGGAGAAGAGACCAACCCTCACCTTACTACAGACTCCTTTAAGGTAGTTCTAGAGAGTGATAAGGTCTCCCCTCAGTCTCCTTTTCTCCAGACTAAACAACCCCGGCTCCCTCAGCCTCTCCTCATAGACTTGTGCTCTAAACCCTTCACCAGCTTTGTTGCTTTGTTTTCTCTGAAAATGCTTCAGCATGTCAGTGTCCTTCCTGTAGTGAGGGGCCCAAAACTGAACACAGCTTTCAAGATGGGGCCTTACCAGTGCCGAGTAGAGAGGAAGGATCACTTCCCTACTCCTGCTGGCCACACTATTCCTGATGCAGGCCATGAAGCCATCTGGGCACACTGCTGGCTCATATTCAGCCACTGTCAACAAACAACACCAGGTCCTTCTCCTCCAGGCAGCTCTCCAGCCACTCCTCCTCAAGCCTGTAGCATTGCATGGGGTTGTTGTGACCCAAGTGCAGGATTCAGCACTTGGCCTTGTTGAATGTCATGCAATTGGCCTCAGCCCATTGATACAGCGTGTCCAGATCCTTTTGCAGAGCCTGTGTACCCTCAAGCAGATCAACATTCCCGCCCAGCTTGGTGTCAACTGTAACTTACTGAGGGTGCAACTCAACCTGTGCTGAACAAGATCAAGCTAGTTCAGAAGTAGAAAGAGGAAACGCTTCTTTCCTGTTGTAGTACACGACAGTTCGCAGTAGACAGGTGCTAGTCAAGAACAAAGAGCTTCCTTTCTAACAATGAAATATATAGTATAGAAATTGTACCATTCTGTCCATCACATTTTCATGTACTCAGCTATAGCCTAATAAAATGTGTATGTGACCTGAATATACCAAAAGATTAGTTCTGAGAAATGTGTGACTTCATTAAATATTCCTGAAATATAATGTGCAGGTATAACTGAACTCATAGCTTTTTCCAGAGAAATTTCAAGAAACATTGCCAAATGATATGCCAGTTGATATGATCAGGAACAATAATTCTAATTATAATAGCATATGGTTGCCACCATTAAAAAGTTACTCAGTGACAAATGCTGTTGAAATGCTTGTTAAAAAGTCAGTTTAACATAGATGTTAATATGCAAGATATGTTGGCACCCTTTAACAAACTTCTAGTTTGAGGTTGTCAGAGTGTGAAAGATCAAACAGAGGTTAGTGCAAATTCCAGGCTGTCAGGAAATATCTGACAAATAATAAAGAGCAAAACTCTGCAGACCATTTTAATTTGACATTAATGAGGGCTTTTGCCTTAGAAAGGACCAAGAAAAGTATGCAAGCTTTGTGCTGGGAGGTGTGACAGCAAGACTTTTAAGGTTAGATTCAGAAAATGTAGTAGGTATTTAGGTATTATGTTACCAACTGGTATCTACAGCGGGGTAACCAAGACCCTTATAAATGCATGAACCATGATACACCTTAAAACAAAGAGAAGTGGTTCATGAAAAGAACAATACCGTGTGGAAAGCTCCTAAACTAGCCTAGAAGATATTCTGAGATGAGAAGAACTTTAGGTTTCAAGGAGATTTACTGCTAATAAACACTTTATTGAGAACTATGTTTATTTTTTATCTATTTTTCATGTAATTCTCCTTTGTTAATAATACTACAGAATGTAGTCCCTCTCAGGACTTTTATTTCAGTACAGCTCCACTGGTCACTGAAAGAAACCTGAAGTCAGCAGTTGTCCAAGAACAAAGTCACAGTCTTTTAATCCCATCTCATGACTGCTGTGAACTCGACTGGGTGTTTAATCAGGCCTTCTAATACTAAAACGACCACATGCAGTTATTTATGACAGTTTTGTTGTCCTTGTTACACTAAAATTTCTATTAGTTGTCTGGTGGTAATTGACCATGCCACTTTACCACAAGGAGCTTAATTATTACACGTACATGTTTGAAAATCCTGGCAACTGGAATCAGGTTATGTCCTTTGAATTTAAGCTTTCATTAAGAAAAAAAAATCCCTTCTTTATACTTCAAGTACAGAGAAAAGCTTGAAAGAGACAAATCGTCCAGCACCTAATATCGAAGAGAAAGTTCTACCAACATGTCTTAAATTTAATTCTTTTAAAAAAAACCCTGATACGTTCTGAATGCCTTAATTTGATATTGCCAAACAAAAAAGCATCAAAAAAAATTTGAGAGAGTCTACTTAGAACTTACAATCAGCAGTACAATCCCTCCTAGAGACATCACTCTTTCTCTTGTAGTACTACAATATGGTAACTTATTTTTAGCGTACGCGTATTTTCCTCAAGATAAATCATTGAGCTTCTCCATGAGGGCTTTTCTCTCTGTGAAATGTATTGAGAGGTCAGTGTATGCTCATGGGCAGGTGCCCATCACAGGGACCTAGGAGATGGTTCTTTTAGTCAAACCCAGCTGCCAGAACAAGCTTTAGCTGAGATCAACAGCAGTTCTGGGGTCCAGCTAAGTAATACTTCGTCTGTATCTGTCAAAACATTCCACCTCTGTCACTGAATGAAGATCTTGTCATGCATAGAGGATGAGATTTCTGTGAGGATACGTCTATCACAGTGCAAATGAAACTCACAGAATTCCATGCTTGAAAAGCAAAGCTGGGCTGTACATACGACTCTGGGACTGTTCCATACCTTTATAGTAAAAAAAACAACTGTAGAAAGGTACATGATCTGGTCTGAATTTCTAAGAAGAAAAAGATGCCTTAGGAAATCTCCTTTGATTTTGCCATCACCACTGGCTGACGACTGGAGAGAAGTCAGTAGAGCTCCAAGCCCTATTTGCTTTTCACAGAAACTATTCAGAAAAACATGAGCAGTCCATAAATTTCCGTTATGCTTCTAGTTTTAAAAGTATCTCTTCCTTTGTTAAAAAATGTTCACCCTGCACTTATAACTGTTAGGATCTATTGACTCATTACCAGTACCACTGGGCCTAATTCACGCCCTATAAATACTGGAGTCAAGATAATGTAGTTACAATGGTACCAATTTTACTTTCAGTAAATATCTTTTCTTATATTACTCTGAACTACATAATACCCCATAACCAACAATCCCCATGTACCTTCCCTACTGGGTAAGATTATTATTCCTATTTCAAAACAAAGTCACCTAGAGAAGATGGAACTAGACCCAAAGAAGACATGTTCTAACTGCATGCAGTTGGGTCTTTACCACCCATTTCATCCTTTCATATTACGTTAGATCAGAACAGAGTTAAGCAGGCAATCTCATCACGTCATGCCTATTGGCCCACTGCACTAAAATATCTTCTCTTTATTTTGCTTATAAATAGCAAGATCTTTATATAGTCAAGATAATATTTTTTAAAGCTTAAAGAGTGTTTCCAGATTGTTACTTTAAGACAGCACAGTCAGCTCAAGATGTCGCTGGCATCAATACCATTCAGAGGTATTCAAACCTCCCATGAGCTACTTTGGCACACGTACAGAATGCAGTGTTTTTGTTCAGTAAGTTCTTCTTAGCTCAAAAATGTGAAAATTAGGTGCTTTAGAGTATTATAATTTACAAAAAGGTTCTAAGCAGCTAATCCAAATAACTTCAGGATTATAAAATTTATCTCTCCCAACATTGAAGTGCTAAAATGAGCAATAGCTCGTAAAAGAAAAGTAGTGTTGGAATCCATTCATTCTCCGATGACCTTCTACTGGCATTGAGCTTCACTTGGTGCTGAAATGCAGAAGTGTACCAACAGTGCTTACTGATGAACTACATAATGAATGCAACCTGCTTTTTGGAATATTTTGTACCTTGTACAAATGTTCTGCTTTTCTGATAGCTCATGAATTCTTCTGTTGCTTTTCTGCTAGTGGAAAAAAACTAATTTTTAATAATTTCAGCAGCTTTTTGAATTGCCTTAAAACTCTCTTTATAGCTTGCTTAAACCTTAAAAAATGATCATGTTCCTGATAGAAATTCCACGGCCATTAAGTTGTTAATACCCAAAAAACTAATTTAAAACTACAGAAATCACTTTGACCTGCTACGCTGTGAAAGCTATTATAATAGATAACAAATTATGCTTTGCAAAGCTTCATCTATTTTGTAGCCTACTGTACCTGAAATGTCTTATATTAAAAAATTTAACTCATTCAAAATAAAATTTAAGTGGTCCATGCTCATTTACTGCCTAAAGTAATTAGGTTGGGTTTTTTTTAAGTTCCATTACATTTTCAAAATAATGTTTGTTTTCTTTCACTGATATAATAAAATAGGAATAAAGATCATCTAACATTGTAGCTAGGGGGCTCTTAAATGCTTATAAAATGAAGAGCACACAGACAACACAAAAAGAAAGAAAAGATGGGGTTTTGTACTGCTATTAAATAGGACAAATATATGACTAAGAATGTGTTAAAAAAAGCAAAGACAAATAGGTAAAATAAATTGGATTTGAGGCTATGTGAGTGTGTGCTGTATTAGGAACATCCTGATTATTTTCAGGAATATAAAACAGTATCAGGAGCTTTGAAAATGAAGAAAACAAACAGTAGTGAACAGGAAGATATTTTTAATCTCTAAAGGCTTTAATCAGTATCCATTAATTCAATAGGGTCTACCAGACTCTGTTTCCAGATACTGAGCCAATCTGGTTCACAATGCAGTTCATTGTATCCCAAAGAACCACAGAAGGGATTAATTTTACTCGTCAATTTTACTGTTTTTGCCAAGTTTGGATAACATGCTTGTACTGAATCAGTTTACTGATTTGAAACGATGCATCACTGAGTCTGGAATGTCACCACACAGAACTCTGCTGTCTTTGAGGTATGTAAGAGATACACCAAACCGTTTACCGGTTACTTGGGCAGTCCATGAATAGCAAAAGATAACAGTACAGCTCACAATGTTGTTTTTTGTAGTCTATTTTCTATCTTTATTTGAATAGAAAACAGCTTTGTGAACTGAACATAAATGGGAACACTTGAAGTTTTCAGTATTACGTTCATTTTATCCTAATGTCGGTTCAGAATTAAGTTAGTGGTCCTGTTCTGTCATATAATCAACTAAGGGAACTAAAATTTAAAGCTAAGAACTGCTTTTTAGCATGGAGCATGTCTACCAATTCTGATAGAGTCAAACGGAAATGGCCAATATTGCAGAAAGGGCAAATGTCTTTAAAAAAGCAGTAATGTAACTCCCACAGTCTGAATAATCATCTATAAAGTTAAATGCATTTGCATAAAATATTTTTCCTTAATGATACCACTGAGAAATTAATAGTTTTCTAACTTCAGTGATTTTCAAAGACAGCTGTGCTTGTGATCTTGCCCTTTTACGAACAGTATTAACCAACATCATTTCTGATTAAAAAACCCCAGGAGAAACCTTAAAATGCTTCAGCCCTTTCTAACACATATTTACAGAAGAATCCACTCCACAAACGCATATGTTTCTAAGAAGAAAAGACCAGCACTGCACCAAGGAAGCACCACTCTACAGTTTCTGAAAAATCACATCTGATTGACCTGGGCAGGGAGACACTCTCTTCACCAGCACTTACAGTCCAGAACTGAACCTGACCTTCATCCTGTGAGCATATTTACTTCTGACCCTACTTCTTCCCTGCACTTCATCTGCACGTGCAGATTCCACACAACTTCACTGATTCCCAGCAGTATATGATGCCCTTTTCTGTAGTCTGTTCTCCTCCTCTTAGCCTTTGG